>NC_133122.1:102436651-102736651 GCF_033568475.1 Henckelia pumila | reverse complement strand
AACACGAAGGCTTCCAGGCATTCTCCGAAGTACGAAAGACTCCCAGAGTAACATTGGCATAGGGTCGCGCTCCATCATGTCTAGTCATGGTCATAGTCCACAACTCTCGGCATATACCCGACTTGGTATCCCGATGAAATCCCATCATCACGAAGTCTCAACCTATGCAGGTCAATCAGACTACTGTCCTAAGGAAACAACTTAGAACAAAAACTCAAAATTCCAAACAAGATCGATATTTCCATGCTCCCAGATGAATTACCTCATCAATGGCACTAACTCAGTCAAACGACTAATTAGGTCAGCCCTAGGAAGACACCTAGACTAACCCCATGTCAATTTGTTACCGCTGGCTTACCCAAAATCCATGAGTTAACATAGTTGATCACCAATCAACTAATTCCAAGCCAAACTTAGTAAAATTACTTGTAATCAATCACGAATTGCTGAATAAGTAACACATGTATCATTACTTCAAGTTTTGTACAATTTTTTTATTACAATCCCATGTAATATCATTACAGTATCCCGAAATTACAACAACATGTACATCCAATAACTTGAAATGATACAACCAAATTCTGATGATATATATTACAACTGAAATACTGTTTACAAATACTTCAATAAAGCATTTAAAATCATCGAATCCTGTCTTCGTCCCTTGAGCATGAAGCTTCCAATCGACACATGCATCGATACAATCATACTCCCGTCCAAGTCTCTCTACATGTCCTCCAGCGAAGAACTCCAGAGAAATGGCACGTGTTAGCTAACCAGCTATGCTCTGCGTCAGTGCATGTCAGTCAACTTCTTCTGCTCACGATCTACCATCAGCGTTCTTCTTGTACCCAAATCATGCTTTTGAACATGAATTTTCCAGTGTGCCTATCGAACGCATCCATATTAGCATACCGGCAAACCATGTTCTGCATGAGGTTAAAGACCTCACTCTCGAAACCTGTCATGCTTTAGGCACTCGAGGCATTCTCTGGTGAAGGTCTATCTGACAATCTCTCCAACTACGAGTGGAGAATCTTCAAGGACTGGAACCACATGGATTACTAAACACCATTCGTTCCAAAAAGCCCTCAGAGGTATCTGACGCGATATAACCGATCTTCTCTTCCAGTCTTCCCTAGCTGGAATCCATATGTTCTTCGATCAACATCCCAATGCATCGAATGATGAACCGTCCACAGTAGTCAGTCTATCTATCGATATGCTACTACTGGTGTTCACTGTTGCATTCCTTATAGTAAAAACTTCTGCCGCAAACCTTGGCAATGAAGAACCAAATCTTCTTTCGCTAGCCTCAATCAATCCTACAAGGATAATCAAGAAGTCTTATTATCAATTTCCTAAGTCACTTGCATGCAGTGCTCTGATACCATAAATGTAGCGACCCGACCCGGATCCACTACGTAATCAGAGTTAAGAGCATAATTAAGCATGCATTAAATCAAATTGCTGCGGAAGACTAAATACAAGTAGACCGGCAGAATACAACCGGCTAATCAAACTCAATTTATACAACCCAATCGAATTACTTTAAATAAAACCTACAGCTAATCCTGCTGTCTTCAAGGTCACTGGCTACTCCAGGCTCCTGGTGTTCAATCCTGCACCTATACCTGCCCCCATCGAATAGGGTATCCAGATTCACAGAAAATACTGGACGTGAGCTCTAAGCTCAATACGAAAGCACGGATAAACATACAAATATGATGCATGCAAATGACCGGGTATCCATATCTAGGATAACTATATACAAACTTCTCAAACTGGCGCCTGGGATATAAGCTCGTCACATCGAGGTAGCTAACCACTGTGTGCGTCCACTCATTCCCGAATCTCGGACACGGACCACGAAGTCCTCGAGGTATCAGTACCTAAGGGTACTCGATATCAAACGTCGTAACAGGGCTGAGCAACCCTAATTGGCTCATCTCGAAAGATATACAGATGTACAGGCACAAGATGATATGCACATGCCGCATAACAATAATAACATGCAAACACATAAATGCAACATATAAGCATCCATATCCGCTGGCAATCTCAGTCAGTACTTACGTACCTTTCTAAGGCAGTCCTAGTAGTCCCACTCTAGGTTCCAAGCCTATCATCAAGTCTACAATGCAAATACCCATGCATCATTCAATAAGCTCTAAAAGCCTTAACTAAGCTATTGCATAATCCTAAATAATTTAAGGAGACCAAAGCTATACCTGCGTCCGTCGTCAGCCCTTTGTTGTAGATAGCCTCAAAACTTGGCCACAACTTTGCTACGACGCCTGGATTTCTATGCCACTTCCGGATTCCCCACGGGACGCCTAGAATTCCTTAGATCTGAGTTAGAAGGCTAAGGAATTGAGAGAGAAGAGAGGAATGGTGCACTTCAAAAATGAGCTCGGCACCCCCTATTTATAGACGACGATCGGAGCTTCCGAACCGCGATCGGAATGTCCGAACACAATCGGAACGTCCGATCCTGCCATCGGAGCTTCCGATCTTGCATTATCCGCCACGTGTCAAAATATCACTGGTTGACTTCGGATAGGGCGATCGGAGCTTCCGATCCCGATCGGAGTTTCCGATCCTGCCATACGTCATGCATGACGTAATATCGATCGGAGCTTCCGATCCTGATCGGAGCTTCCGATCCTTCAGATACCAAATTGGTTTAATTAACATAATTAATCTCTTAATTACCAATTTCGGTTACGGGGTACTACAGATTAGCCATCTGGCATAGCCCTACATATTATTGGCGCCCTGAGTACACTATTTTACCTTGGTTTTAAATACACTTACGTGAGGCATATATGTTATATATCATTGCTTTCGTATTGAGCGTAGTTGCTTACGTCCAGTATTTTCTGTATGTTTGGACACCCCATTCAACGGGGCAGGTGTAGGTGCAGGATTGAGCACCATGAGCTTGGAGAGGCCAGTGACCCTTGAAGACAACACGATTAGTTGTAGGTCTTAACCCTTAGGATTATTTGATATTCGATTGAGTTGTATATTGGTTATTTAACCAGTTGTATTCTGCCGGTATGCTTTTATTTAAGTCTTCCACAGCGATTTATTTTAAATACATGCTTAATTATGCTCTAACTCTGATTAGGTAGTAGATCCGGTTTGGGTTTCTATATTTATTGGTATCCGAGCTGCCTGCAAGAGACTTGGGATATAGTACTGAGAATTTTGGTGTTATCCTTGTAGAATTGATGAGACCTTTAAAGATACAATGATGAGGCAATTAGGTTGCCCGAAGAATATCATCATCGGCAGGAGTTCTAAATATTTGGCTTATGGAATTCCAGCAAGTGCGGACATGAGCGATGGATTGTGTCCGAGTTTTCAAGACTTCTACTCATGTGGATCCTAGCTTTGGAACGAGTATCGGATGTCAGAAGTAGTGGCAGAGGATTGGTTGGGACACACTTGATGCTTGCATCTATACCATCCTTACCATGATGACACTACTCTGAAGATTCTCCAGTCGTAGTTCGAGAGATTTTCAGATAGACCTTCACCAGGGAATGCCTCAAGTGGCTAAGACATGACTGGTTTTGAACGTAAGGTCATTAAATTCATGCAAGACATGATTTTATCTGTATGCTTGTATCGATGAATTCGGAAGGCACACGGGAAACTTCATGTTCAAAATCATGAATAAGTTACGAGAAGAAAGCTGACGATAGATCGTGAGCAGAAGAGGTCGACTGACATACACTGATGCAGAACATAGCTGGTTAGCGAGCTCGAATTATTTCTCCGGAAGTCTTGGCAGGACGAGATACCGAGAGATTTGGGTCGGAGTACGTTTGTATTGATATGTGTGTCGATTAGAAGCTTCATGCTCAAAAAACAAAGACTAGTGCAATGATTTTAAATACAGTATTGTTGTAATTATAAACATTATTTCAGTTGTAATGATTCATCAGAATGTTGTATCATTTCAAGTTATTGGATGTAAATTTTCATTTTATTTTGAATACTGTATGGATTACATGAGATTGTAATAAAGAAATTGTGCATAACTTGAAGTAATGATACACGTATTATTTATCCAGAATTTCGTGGATGATTACAAGTGATCTTGCAAAGATTGGAATGGTTCTAGTTGATTGGTGTTCAAGTATTGTAGCTTATGGATTTTGAGTAAGCCAGCTGTAACTGTTTTACATGTGGTTAGTCTAGGTGTTTTTCCTAAGATTTACTTAGTTAGTCAGAGGACTAAGTTAGTGCCAGTGATGAGCTGATTCATCAGTAGGCATGAGTTGTGTTCTAGGTTGTTTCATTAGAACAATAGTCTGATGACCTTCGTAGGTTGAGACTTCGTGATGATGGGTTTCATCGGGATGCCAGGTCGAGTATATGGCGAGAGTTGTGGACTATGACCATGACTAGACGTGATGGGGCGCGAACCTATGCCAATGTTACTTTGGGAGTCTTTGTGTACTTCATAAGATTACCTGGGAGCCTTCTTGCTTCAGGGGATGGCGGTGGAAAGGCTACTCAGTCTAGAGTTTTAGTAACAGTCACGACGGGGTATGACCTTGGATTATATATCAGGTTTGATATCAATATTTAGATATCATCTGGGTTTTGTCTGAGATTTTATTTTGAATGTTCTGCTATGAGGACCAGTCTTGGAGGGATATCCTTGATGAGAGTGTGTTCTGAGCAGATAGTTTTAGCCTATGGAATACTGCTAGATGGATCGATCTAATAAGTAGATGGACTTCTACCAGCAATGACTAGGTATTTCCATTAGGGTTATGATTGGGCTTTTGTTCGGCTAAATCGGTGTGATATAAATCTACTGGCAAGCGTACCAGGTCAAGTAATAATAAGTGGACTCAGAGTCCAAGTATCAATCCCACAGGGACTACAGTCAATTCTCAAGAATTAATTATTTAGCTTAATCTAGACAAAATCATAAAAAGCAATTTGATTTAAATAAAATATGAATTTATAGTAAAAACTTCTTAAGAAATAAGAATTAAAATGGTTGAAAAGAAAATTTAATTAAAACGAGACAACCAAGACACACGTAGGTACCGAACAAATCATGTAACATGTAGTTGATTCAGGAATCATATTTAATCTTAGATCACGGAAATTCTTGTAGTAGCCCCGTACCCAAAATTAGTGATTAAGTGTCAATCAATCCAATAAATCATGTTATTTAAGTTAAACCTGATTAAGGGAACTCTTAATGGATTAACGGAGTTCGGAATTAGACCCAAAATGATCAGAAATGGTCCGAAGGGTCAGGTGGAATGGCCGCAACGTCCTAGGATCGGACGCAACGTTCGTGCTAGCAAGAATACGTCATTGCTTACACACATGAAGTGACCAACGGACGTAACGATGGCGAACGGATGCAACGATGGAGGAACGGACGTTCCGTTCGATGTATATAAATAGGGGTGCCGAGATTCATTTTCAGACGCACCAATCACCTCTCTTCTCTCGATTTCTTAGTCTTCTAGCTTAGATCTAGGGAATTCTAGGCGTCCCATTGGGAATCCAGAAGTGGCATAGCGATCCAGGCATCGTAGTGGAGTAGTGGCCTAGTTTGAGGCAAGCGACAGAAACGGGCTAGCGACGGACGCATGTATAGATTTTGCTTTCTAAAAATATTTAGGAGTATGCAATAGCTTAGTTAAGACTTTTAGAGCACTATAATGATATTAGTATCATTTCGCAATGTAGTGCGGAGTTTAGGCGTGGACTTAGAGCCGGTAGAGCTTGCCTAGTATTTGAGGTACGAAAGTACTGTTCGAGATATCCAGACTGAGTATTATGTTTTATCTGTCTGCATGATTTATATGACATGATTTTATGATGCATGCATTTGCATATTGAGCTATCTCTTTTGAGATGTCTAGTAGTAGGGTTCTACCCTATCTTGTTAGTGGATGGACTTCCATCGATTTGGGTTCGGAGCATCTACTGGTTTTCGGTGTGTGAGCCACCTCCTGAAGCGACGACACAACATGCTACATACCAGGGCCCGGTCTGTCTTTGTTATCTGGTTCTTGGCCTCTAGTCAGTAGGTGTTACACTTGCATTCATGTATATATATAATACGGTATACTCATACTCTTGTGCTGAGCGTTTTATGCTCACGTATCATACCTTGTGTATTTGGATACCCTATTCCATGGGGCAGGTTTGCGATTGGATGAGGCGGGTGGATCCCGGAAGGGCTAGGCAATGGACAACTAGTTGGGATTTCTCCTCGGTTATTTTATGTTGTTTTTGGATAATACAGTATTTCTATTTGGTTGTATAAACTATTTGGGTAATTGCAGTTTCCTTTCCTTGGGATTGTATTAATGTTTATCGCTTCCGCAGTTTATTTTGGATTATTGTTTTAATTAAGTTAATTGCATGCTTAAGTTTCTGATTAGTAGGTGATCTCGGTAAGGGTCGCTTCATTTATGGTATCAGAGTATGCATAGTATTCTTGGGATTTAGATTCTGCATAAGATAATCGTGAGGTAATTTTGTAGATGGCGGATCGCGATGATGCCATGGCAGTATAGGTGGACGTTGGGGCGATAGGGATCTGGAGCGTCATCGGTAACGCCATCATCGTCGTTATGATGATCACCATTTCAGTGTGCGCTGGTTCTTACAGATGGATCCTAAGCCCTTGGTTGGAGGCGAGACTCCGGAGGATGCGGAGAACTGGCTAGATCGCATGGAGACATGTTTTCAGACGTTTCACTGTACTGAGGAGCAGAAGATGGAGACTCTTGGTTATCTTCTGGATGGGCGAGCCCGTAAGTGGTGGAGGTTCAATTCTGCACCATTCGTTGCTGCGAGAGGAGTTGCCACTTGGGCCGAGTTCCGTACAACTTTTCAGAAGCTGTACTTTCCTCCTGCACTACGTCAGGTGAAGGCGGGTGAGTTACTGGGTTTGCATCAGGGATCTATGACGATTGACGAGTATCAGCAGAAGTTATTCGATCTGTTATCCTATTGTCCTGAGATTGCTGGCAGCTCTGAGATGAAGTACAATTTGTTCCTTCAGGATCCCAACCCAAAGATTCATGACCGGGTGGCGGTCGGTGATGATATGACCTATGAATGTTTGGTGAGCTGTTGTCACCAGGCGAAGGATAGCATTCGGCATAACAGGTCTTTCTCTCAGTCTAGGCCTGCGAGTTCTTTGGGTCCCCATGCTCAGTCTTTCAAGAAGTCCGGATCTACTTTTTCTTCCTCTAGTTCCGGTGGTGTTGTTCGTTTTGGGAAGAAGGAGAAGTGCGACCATTGTGGAAAGAACCATCCGACAGACAGATGTCGTAAAGCTTCTAGGGCATGTTTTCGATGTGGAGAGGCTGGTCATCTCTGGAGGGATTGTCAATTAGCTGGGGGAGGCGGTTCAGGTTCTGGTTTAGGATCGGGTTCTCAGGCTACCATTTAGCAGAGGTCGCAGGGACAGTATGCTGGGAGTTCTCATTTGAAGCCGCGGACTTCTGGCCAGGTGTTTGCCTTGAGGCACGATCAGGCAGTGGAGGAGAATGAGAAGGTCATTGCAGGTACATTTCTGTTATATGGCATACCTGCTCTTGTACTCATTGACACTGGTGCATCTCATTCCTTCATTTCTGCACGTTTTGTTAAGAGGCATAAGTTACCATGCATTGCACTAGACGTAGTGGTTTTTGTTTCTACTCCGACGGGCCAATCTACTTTGGCTAAGCGTCTAGTGATGGGTTCCCGTTTAGATTTTGAAGGGAACATTCTGATAGCGAATCTCATTATTCTTTTGATGGATGACTTCGATTGTATTATGGGGATAGACATACTGACTACCTATCGAGCTTCAGTGGACTGATATCAGAGATTAGTACACTTTCATCTTGATGTGAGTGATAGCTGGTTTTTCTTTGGTGAGGGAGCGCGACCCCCGATGCCATTGGTATCAGCTTTGAGAGCCTGTCGAGCTCTAGAGTCTGGCGGGGAAGGTTAACTCATCTATGCAATTGATCTATCTGCTGAGAGAGTTGGGATAGAAAGTATTTCGGTTGTGAATGAATTCCCAGATGTATTTCCAGATGATATTTCGGGTTTTCCTTGTGTTAGGGAAGTCGAGCTTGGCATAGAGTTGATGCCAGGTACTTTGCCTATTTCCCGAGCACCGTATTGTCTGGCTCTGTCAGAGATGTGGGAGTTGAAGAATAAATTACAGGATCTTTTGGACAAGGGGTACATTTGTCCTAGTGTATCTCCTTGGGGAGCTCCTGTTCTTTTTGTGAAGAAAAAGGATGGGTCTATGCGGCTATGCATTGATTATCGACAGCTGAATCGGGTTACTGTGAAGAACAAGTATCCTTTGCCTCATATTGATGACTTGTTTGATCAGCTGCAGGGTACTTCGGTTTACTCCAAGATTGACTTGAGATCTGGGTATCATCAGATGAGAGTCCGAGATCAGGACATAGCAAAGACCACATTCCATACTCGCTATGGGCATTACGAGTTTCTAGTGATGCCATTTGGGTTGACTAATGCGCCGGCTATATTTATGGATCTGATGAACCGTATCTTCAAGGAGTTTCTGGATAAATTTGTCGTGGTTTTCATCGATGACATTCTGGTATATTCGGGCGATACGGACGAGCACGTTTCTCACTTGCGGTTGGTACTACAGACTCTTTGGAGTGAGCAGTTGTATGCCAAACTGTAGTGACCCTTACCCGGATCACTTACTAAACAGAACTTAGGCATGCAATTAACTTAATAAACAGATATCAGAATAAACTGCAGAAACATTACTAAAATTACAATCTCAAGGCAAGGAATCTTTAAATATCCAAAATAGGTTATACAACCAAATCGAAAGCTGTATCAACCCAAAACAACAAAAATAAACCTAGACGAAGGTCCAGCTGGCCAACCAGTGCCTAGCCCCTCTTGGAACCACCCGCCTCGTCCAATCGCAAACCTGCCCTATGGAATAGGGTGTCCAAAAACACAGAGTACGAGACGTGAGCATAAAACGCTCAGCACGAGAGTATGAGTATACATGCACGCAAAGTGAACTCCCTATAACTCGAGGTCAAGTTTAACCCGCCTAATAATAATTAGACACTTGATTTGCTTAATTTGGATACGGGTTACTACATTCTCCCCCACTTAAGAAATTTCGTCCTCGAAATAAGATCTTAAGTACCGAAAAAATAACCAATATGAAGAAACACTATTTGCATAAATCAAGTCAGTATCCACATGAACTTCAGACTGATCGTCACATATCGTCGCAACAAAGATATGTGAAACACGTCTCGGATACTGGACAAATATGGTGGCAAGGCTAACTGATAAGCCAAATCACCAATGTTCTCTAAGATCTCAAACTGATCGATAAATCTGGGAGACAGCATACCCTTGAGACCAAACATGAGAACCCTACGAAAAGGTGAAACTCTCAGAAATATTGTCTCCCCCACTTCTTTCTAGAAGAATGGAGTATGACAAGTTGCCCGTACAATGCCTCAACAGGTGCCCTCCCAATGCTATGATGGTACCTATTGTTGTACGCGAACTTAATCAATGACTACTGATCTGGTTAAACTGAACCAAAATACATAGTACACGCCCAAAGCATGTCCTCCAAGGTATGGATAGCGCTCTCCATCTGACCATCTGTCTCTGGATGATATTCAGTATTTAAACTGAAAGCAGTGCTCGTAGCACGCTAGACACTCCCCCAGAATATGGAAGTAAACCTGGGTCTCGATCGCTGACAATGACCACCGGCATCCATGAAGTCGAACGATCTTCTAGATGTACAACCGAGCCCTACGATCAATAGAGTACTCTCGACTGTTCTTCGAATACCCACTGTTCCTACGAACCTTAGCAGTGATAGTTCCTCGTCAAGTATACCATTTGATACCGACTATCCCTCTTACTAGAATCACTTCGTACTAACGAGAAGACCAGATACAACCAACCTGTATATCCACTGGTCTAACACTGACATCAAATCCCAGAGGTAACCGCAAGTGTTAACCAATCGATTCCCACTTGACGTCCTGCCACAGATAACAACCAATCCCGAAAGTTCCTAGCATCGACAAACTTACATTCCGTACTTATTTTCTTCGATGCTGACTAATATTCTCAAAGAATATCACCGCTATAATGCTGAACACATAGATGGGACCGCAACATCTACAACATTAGTAGTCTAGATTAAAGATCTCCACTATCTCGTCACTCGAGATATCAATTGAATTCGCAACATTGGTTATCCAACCATAGATAACAATCCCAAGTCACACTTGACTCACTACCAAGATGAACAAAACTAGTTCACCTCAACCCTTCGCGCAATCCACGACACATGCGGTAAACCAACGAATCTACCTGATCGATCTCGGTCGATCCCAACACCTCAATGGCATAGCACATCAGAACGTACTGGGAAATCACCGACAACAATCTCGCTAGACTTGGAACTCAAGTCTCAGATATCGTATAATCCCACGAACAAACAACTGATATAGGCCTGATAATGCTCACTGAATTCCGCAACACTCGTCGAATCACAATTCAACGAAAATCCTCCGAGAAAACTGCTGGAAACGCCTCGGCTAATAGTTCCCAAAACTGTAGTCCAATAGCATGGAACAATCCTATTTCCAAAACTGGGTCAACCATTGCTAATACCAAGCAATGTTCAGATCAATTATGTCTCATCTTACCGAGAAGATACTCTTCCTGAAACGTCACTAAGTCCGAACGTATCTGCTTACCACTGATAACTTTACCCAAGTTATCGAACTAGCCATGACTTACCAAAGTCAAAACATGCAATCACTTCCCGTGATCTATCGAACTCGAAAGTCCAAATGACTGCACTCCGAAAATCTCAACCACCCGAGAATCCTGAATGCAAATAATACTCTTACTGTTCCGAGACATTTACTTAAAGGATCCAAACTCATAAGCACGACGGCTTATAGTATCGTCCCAAGTATCTCTCGATTCATGATATCTCAATCACTGATCTGCTCAGCCAATCGACCACGTCAATAAGTTGTGACTAACACACAACCTGTCAGTACCAACCAAAAATATGGCAACCATCCGCCAAGTCTTGGTCATTTTGAAATCTCACATGGCTCGATCAATAATCATGATCTCACTGCCATAAGTCATACGGTTTCCAAACACTTGGAATTACAAGAATCACACTTTATTCAACTCACCTATCTCTGACAAAGTCAGACAATAGCTATTAGTAGTCACCGGTACCAATATCGCATCGATACTGACTCATTACCAACTGTCGTTGAACCTGCTCCTGGAAATCATATCCCTCGCTGAGACTGTGCACTAATCAAGACTAAGGTAGCCTCCACTGATAATCCATCCGGAATATCCTGCCAAAGAACCACTGGCGAAGGTCATGCTTTCCTCCTGTCTCGAACCATCCAGTACAGTCTTAAACTACTGATATAATTCACTTACTGATGAAATCTATCATCAGTGAGCCAAACTCCCAACCGAGTCGAAATCCCAAAACAACTTGTAATCCAGTAACCTGAATAGTTCCTATCACAAGGAAATCCATTGCGAAACAAGCCTCACTTCCTATCAAATCCCAATGGTAGTCCCAAAGTGAACAATGGTAGAAATCCGTCTACCTACTAGATCTATCCATCTAGCTATATCCCAATATCAAAGCTCAAAGCCATCTGCTCCGAACAATCACTCGTCAAGGAAATCCCTCCAAGACAATTTCCGACAGCAGAAATCTAAAACCCAGTCTCTCTGACAAACATCAGACGATAACTAAATCCCAATACCAACACCGGTATCAATCCAATCCAAGGTCATACCCCGTCGTGACTGTTGCCCAACCTCTAGACTGAATAGCCTTCCCACCGCCGATCCTGAAGTACGAAGGCTCCCAAGCAACCTCTGAAGTACAAAAGACTCCTAGAGTACACTGGCATAGGGTCGCGCCCCATCACGTCTAGTCCCAATCACAGTACACAACTCTCGGTATCACTCGACCTGGTACACTGATGAAATCTCATCATCACATGGCAATCACTTAAAGAGGTCAAAACACTACTAACTGTTCTAAGGAAACAACCTAGAACACACCCCATGCCTCTTGAGGAATCATCCCAACACGGCACTAATCATAGTCAACTGACTAACTATAACCCAAATAAATTCAGCTATCACTGATTTTCAACTTAACAGTTATACCCCTGACTACACTGTGTAAATATCAAGACTAAGGTAGCCTTCCCTTTAAGCCCTTCTGAAATGTAACCTTCCAGAATCACCGGCTAGGGTCGCGCTTACTTCCCCGTCCTGATCAACCACACATTCCATAGTCCCTGGTATAGTCCAACATCCAGCCTCTGATGAAAATCCATCATCACTTGACAAAACCATAGTCGAACGACTAGCTAGGTCAATCCTAGGAAAACACCTAGATCACCCAATCAACTGCAGACATGAAACTATCCAGAAAACCACCATAGTTGAACACAGGTCAACTACACACTAGACTAATCCCAAAGATTATATAACCTCAAAAGAACAGATGTACAATGAAACAACAACTGGTACATCAATATCATTAAACCACTAAACCCAGTTTAATACAAATCTTATTACAATCAATGTATTACTTCATGTCTAAGATACCTAATACAACTCAACCGTCGTACATTCCTTGGTATCTACCTGATTTGAACGTGCAGTTTCCTGTCTGTCTCCCGAAAGCATCTATGCAAGCATACTCCACAGACATACCTTCACACGATCTTTATGACAATCTCTCCAACTACGAGTGGAGATCTTCCTTTGGTTAGAGTTGTATGTGTAATCACACACCATGCGTTCTAATCAATTTTCAGAAGCATCTAGAATCCAAAACTCGATCTTTTCTTCCAACTCGAACCGGCTGGAATCTTCATGAACTAAATCTCTGACAGTAACCTTAGCAATGACAAGCTCGAGAATTCCTAAGAATCTCGTCATCCCAAAGTCAATTGCAAATCTCTTATCAAATACAGTCATCTCCTACAGAGACAACCCAAAAATATCAGCATTTATTCCCAAGAGTCTCTTTGCATGCTCTGATACCATAAATGTAGTGACCCTTACCCGGATCACCTACTAAACATAACATAGGCATGCAATTAACTTAATAAACAGATATCAAAATAAACTGCGGAAACATTACTAAAATTACAATCCCAAGGCAAGGAATCTGTAAATATCCAAAATAGGTTATACAACCAAATCGAAAGCTGTATCAACCCAAAACAACAAAAATAAACCTAGACGAAGCTCCAGCTGGCCAACCACTGCCAAGCCCCTCTTGGAACCACCCGCCTCGTCCTATCGCAAACCTACCCCATGGAATAGGGTGTCCAGAAACACAGAGTACGAGATGTGAGCATAAAATGCTCAGCACGAGAGTATGAGTATACATGCATGCAAAGTGAACTCCCTATAACTCGAGGTCAAGGATCAGATAACAGAGACAGACCGGGCCCTGGTATGTAGCACGCTGTGCCGTCGCTTCAGGAGGTGGCTCCCATACCATAATACCAGTGGATATGCCGGACCCAAATTGATGGAAGTCGAACCACTGACAGGATAGGGAAAAACCCTACTAACAGAAATTTCGAAGGAGATAGCTCAGTATACAAATGAATGCAGCATAAATCAATGACATATAAACCATGCAGTCACATAATACATGCATACTCAATCAGGATATCTCGAACAGTACTTTCGTACCTAAAATACTAGGCAAGTGCTATCAGCCCTAGGTCCACGCCTATAATCTGCGCTACACTGCCCAATGATACTACTATCATTATAGCACTCTAAAAGCCTTAACTAAGCTAAAGCATACTCCTAAATATTTTTAGGAAGCAAAAGCTATACCTTCGTCCGTCGTTAGCCCTTTGCTGTCGAGTGCCTCAAAAGTAGGCCACAGCTCCGCTACGACGCCTGGATCGCTATGCCACTTCCGGATTCCCCACGAGACGCCTAGAATTCCCTATATCTGAGTTAGAAGGCTAAGAAACCAGAGAGAAAAGGAACTCGGTGCGCCTAAAAGTGAGCCACACATCCCCCTTATATAGGACGAGTTCGGGCCATCCGAACCCGACTTCGGGCCGTCCAAACTCAGCTTCGGGTCGTCCGGAGTCACATCATGGACGTCAGCAATGATGAAATAGTTCGGGCCGTCCGAACCCAAGTTCGGATCCCCCGAACCAGTTCGGAGCCCACTAACCCTGTTCGGGCCCTCCGAACCATCCAAACCCTCGGAGCCTTCCGGACCATTTCCGGGCATTCTAAATCCATTTCCGAACTCTGTTAACCCATCGGAAATCATCTTAATCAAGTTTAACCCGCCTAATAATAATTAGACACTTGATTTGCTTAATTTGGATACGGGTTACAACACAAACTGAGTAAGTGTGAGTTCTGGATGGATCGAGTGGTCTTTCTTGGCCATATCATATCCAGGGAGGGGATTTCTGTTGATCGAGCAAGATCGAGGTTGTGCTTAATTGGTCGCATCCGATGATGGTTGCTGAGATCCGTAGTTTTCTGGGTCTAGTAGAATATTATCATCGCTTCATTTTGAACTTCTCATAGCTAGCTCGACCGTTGACGCAGCTTACCCGCAAGGGTGTTGATTTCGAGGGGTCTTCCGAGTGTGAGGATAATTTTTTTGAGCTTCGACGGCGGTTGACTTCTGCGCCGATGCTGGCATTACCGTCAGGATCTGGAGGGTATGTAGTGTACACAGATTCTTCTATTCAGGGGTTAGATTGTGTTTTGACTCAGAATGAACATGTGATCGCATATGCTTCTAGACAGTTGAAGGTCCACGAGGACAATTATCCAGTTCATGATTTGGAGTTGGCAGCTATTGTGTTCGCTTTGAAGATTTGGCGTCATTATCTGTATGGCGAGAGGTTTGAGATCTTTGCCGACCACTAGAGTCTCAAGTATTTGTTCACCCAGGTGGAGTTGAACATGAGACAAAGGTGTTGGATGGACTTGCTTAAGGACTATGATTACGAGATTAAGTACCATCCGGGAGCTGCTAATCTCACTGCTGATTCCTTGAGTCGCAAGGTGCGACTGTCCGCACTTCAGATTTGTTCGATATCTCGTGCGATTGAGGATTGTTGTTCTTCAGGGTATACCTTCAAGCACAATAAAGGTATGCAGGGTATCCAAATGTTTGCAGTATTATCTGAGCCAGCCTTGTATTCGCGGATTTGGGAAGCTCAGATGTCTGATCCGAAGACCCAGCGTTTGGCTCGTTTAGCCAACGAGGGTAGCGCGTCTGGATTTCATTATCAGTCAGATGGTTTTCTATGTTTTTCCGATAGTCTTGTGATTCCGGAGGATGAAGAGTTACGATAGGAGATCTGATCTTGTCTCAGGCACATCGCACTAAGTTGTGTATTCATCCGGGAAGCAACAAGATGTACAAGGACCTAAGTACTCGGTTTTGGTGGAAGATAATGAAACACATCGTGTATCAATATGTTTCAAAATGCCTAGTTTGTCAGCAGGTCAAGGCAGAGCACCGACGAGGTGGAGGTTTGCTTCACAGTTTTCCTATTCTTGAGTGGAAATGAGAGTTTATCACGATGGATTTTGTGACCCATTTGCGGGTATCCTCAAGGAATTGTGACGATATCTGGGTTGTGATGGACCGACTCACCAAGTCAGCTCATTTCATTTCCTATAGCCGAGAGTACATTGTGGATCGTATGGCTCGGTTGTACATCCAGGAGATCGTTAGACTTCATGGAGTGCCTGTGAGTATTGTCAGCGATCGAGAACCCAGGTTTACTTCCAGATTCTGGGGGAATGTTCAGTGTGCGATAGGCACTACTCTCAGTTTGAGTACTGCCTATCATCCGAAGACAGATGGTCAGACAGAGCGCACTATCCGTACTTTGAAGGATATACTTCGAACGTGCGTTATGTATTTTGGTTCAGCTTGGCAGGATCATTTTTCATTGATTGAGTTTGCGTACAACAACAGCTACCATCGTAGCATTGGGATGACACCTTTTGAGGCGTTGTATGGACGGCGTTATCGTACTCTACTTTTCTGGGAATAAGTGGGGGAGAGATAGGCTGAGGGACCAAAATTAGTCCAGCAGACAGCAGATATTGTTGATCAGATCAAGAAACGGATTAAGACTGCACAGGATCGTCAGGCCAGCTATGTTAATACCATGCCTAGGCCTTTGCAGTTCGATGTTGGGGAGAAAGTGTTTCTGAGAGTTTCACCTTTTCGCAGGATTCTCAGATTTGGCCTCAAGGGTAAGTTGTCTCCCAGATTTATCGGTCCATTTGAGATCTTGAAGAGCATTGACAATTTGGCTTATCATTTGGACTTGCCACCGTATCTGTTCAGTATTCATGACGTGTTTCACGCATCTCTGTTGCGAGGGTATGTGGCGGATCAGTCTCACATTCTACAGCCATCTGAGGTACAAGTAGATACTGATTTGACCTATGTAGAGAGGCCTATTCGTATTCTGGATCATAAGGATAAGGTGTTGCGGAATAAAATCATTCCTCTAATTTTAGTTCAGTGGCAGTGTCGAGGCACTGAAGAAGCCACTTGGGAACTCGAGAGCAGGATGTGTTCGGAACTGAGTTATTTTGACTTTATTTCCATGTATCCAGTTGTGAACTTTGTAAACATTTAATTTGAATAACGAATATTTCTGCATGTTGTTTTACATTCAATACTTAAGATCTGATGTCGAGGATGAAATATCTTAAGTGGGGGAGAATGTAGTAGCCCATACCCAAAATTAGTGATTAAGTGTCAATAAATTGAATAAATTATGTTAGTTAAGTTAAACATGATTAAACTAACTCTTAATGGATTAACAGAGTCCGGAATTAGACTCAGAATGATCAGAAATGATCCGAAGGATCAGGTGGAATAGATGCAACGTCCTAGGTTCAGACGCAACGTTCGTGTCAGCAATATTACGTCATTGCTTACACAAATTAAGTGACCAACGGAAGCAGCGATGGCGAACAGACGCTGAAACGACCCTAACTCCATAATTAATAAATAAATATGCGGAAAATTTTTTTTTCTTTATACTTACTAAATAAAATATGTACATATATGCCCATACATATATGCACAGAATAAAAAGATTTAAAAAATAAATAAATAAATAAACAATTAAATACTTAAATAAAAATGCATTCTTTAAAATAAAATAAATATCTGAGTCAAACATTTAATTAAAAATACTGCATAAATAAAATGATTAAAATTTGCATGCACTGACAATATTTAATAAAATATTCAAAACTCACAACCACCGAAAAATAATATAAAATGTAACATGTTGACATAAATAAAATATGCATGTGACTCAGACATCTATCACGGTCACGGGGTCACTGCATGTTCGCTCATACATCCTCGCCTCCGGTGGGTACAACCTCATCCTCAACGTACTCACCTGCACCATACCAGTGTAGTGAGCCTAGAGGCCCAACATGCTAACATAACAAGAGTTTAAAATAATTTAAAACACTTAAATACTAATACATACATATACATGAATGAGCATGCTTGAAAATTTCATAACATAACATAACTTATCTTAACTTAAATAACATAATACATAAACATTATTGAGCAATTAATTTTCTAACATCGTATGGTTGTATCCGTAGTGTAACCTTAAATCATACATTAAATACTGATCAGCGTGGAAACCAACGTACGTGGCGGTGACGAATCACCTCTTAAATTGGCAGTAAACTGCCCTTCAATAGTTCACATATGGGGACGAATCCCCCTTAAATTGTCACACTACTTCAACTTCCAACATAAAATATTTTATTATGGCTCAACCTTAAACATTTAATTATGCATAAAATTATTTCATGAATGCATGTACTTAATTAAAATGTGTGTCCTTCATATATATTTAATTTAAATTTCTTACTAACATATAAATATTAAAATAACTTAATGCATAAAAATAATTAAATATATAATCAGGACACATGCAATTTTCTCATGGATGGTCCTGGACTGCTGGCCCTAACACTCAAGCCCATTTACTTAAATCTGGCCCATTAACACTGAGACTGGCCCAATAACATACTTAAGCCCAATAAAAATTATTCTAAGCCCAATTAAATAATTTAAAGCCCATTAAAGCATTCTAGGCCCAATAACAACTTAAACTGGCCCAATGGGCCCAAAAGCCCAAAGAATGGCCCACTAACTTTTATGGGCTCAAAAGCCCATAAAATTAATGGACTAACTTAATTAAAATTTTAAAAGCCCAAATAAAATTATTTGGGAGTCCAAATAATTTTATTTCTAATTAATTTGCCCAAAAACCAATTAATTCTTAAAATATTTTAAAATTAAAAAGACTCGAGCCCGGCCCACCAAACCCGGACCCGGACCAACTTAACCCGACCCACTAACCTACTGACCCGACCCAGGACACCCAGACCCGACCCAGGCCCAGAACCCAGCCCAACCCGATCCTCCCCTTCTCTCAAATCCTCTCGGCTGCGTGCAGCAGCCCTTCAAGGGCTGCTGCCGCACCAGTCCGGCCACCACTGGCCGGACCGCCATCGGCAAGACCTTCCCAAGGTCCTGCCGGTCCTAACCTGGCCATGGGTCGGCTGGTTCTCGGCCCTGCATGCACCAGCCGACCCCTTTTCCCCCAAACCCTAAGCTGCGAACCCTTGGACCCTAGATCTGATGTAACTCGACTCCAGCCCTCTTCCAGCCTTAACCATCCAACCAAACCCATCCTAGGGACCCTAAGGAACCCCCCCATGCATCTCCTGACCAGCAGCCGTGCACACACCATAGCAAAACGTGAGCATGATGAAAATAACACATGAACAAGGTGCAAACATCCAAAAGCAAACGTTTTTCTGAAAATTTCTTGAATAAATTTGATGCATACACACGCACACTATTAATCACTGATAGGGAACGAAAAATGGAGAAAGAAAACATGCCTTTCACCGATGAATCAAAGATCGAGTTGCGTAGAACATTTCCGGGACGACGACGACGAGCTTCGGACCTTCAAAAACGAGCTATGAATTCTTGAGGATTGCTAGATGAAGAAGATGAAGATGGAGGAGGTGGAGTGGGGCGACTAATGGTGAAGGGAGGCGTGAGTGTGTGGGGTTTAGGGTTAGACTTAGTCTAGGTTTTTAATTTAATAGGTTTTTAGGAAATTAAAAGTTTTAAATATAAAATATAAAGTTTTAAAAATCCAAATAAAAGTTAAAATATAATAACTTAAATTAAAGACATAAAAATCCCGAAATTACAAATTAAGGGAATTTTAAAAATAATTAAAAGTCATTAAAATGGCTAAATTTGGATAAAAATGGACTCCTAAAATTATATAAAATTAAATACTAAAAATTTTGAGATAATAAAACTCAAAATAATATTTTAGGGCTCTAAAAAGGCTCATGAAATTAATTGGCTAGTAAGTTGTCATCTAGTCCGTCCACGGTCCCGTCTACGCGATAAAATAATTAAAACACTAAAAATCATAAAAATCACTAATTATGGGTTAAATGATTAAAAATAAATTAAATCATGCACAAATAATTCACATAATTATTTAACCCATAAATCTAAAATTTAAATAATTAAATATCCTAATTATGCATGCGGATTTACATATTTAAAATACCGGGTGTTACAATTCTCCCCCCCTTAAATTGAATTTCGTCCTCGAAATTTGAAGTACTTACCCGAACAACTCCGGGTAGCGAGTCCTCATGTCTGCCTCGGTCTCCCAAGTAGCTTCCTCCTCTGAGTGATTCAGCCACTGGACTCTGACCATCGGTATGACCCGCGTCCTAAGCCTCCGCTCCTCCCTTGCCAAGATCCGCACTGGCCTCTCCTCATACACTAGATCTGGTGGCAACTGTAAGGGCTCGAAATCCAACACATGCGACGGGTTGGAGACATATCTCCGAAGCATGGATACATGGAAAATGTTGTGCACTGCCGCTTGCCCCGGTGGTAGAGCTAACCGGAAGGCCAACGTGCCAACTCTCTCCAAGATCTCGAATGGCCCTATATACCTCGGATTAAGCTTGCCTCTCCGGCCAAAACGCACTACTCCCTTAATCGGTGACACCTTCAGGAATATGTGATCACCTACAGCGAACTCCAAATCTCGTCGTCTGGCATCTGCGTAACTCTTCTGCCGACTCTGAGCAGTCCTCATCCGATCTCGAATCTGAGTCACAATGTCAGCTGTCTGCTGCACGATCTCAGGACCCAGTAAAATCCGCTCACCAACCTCATCCCAATGCATAGGAGATCTGCATCTCCTCCCATACAATGCTGCATAAGGAGCCATACCTATAGACGACTGAAAGCTGTTGTTATAGGTAAACTCCACTAATGGCAGTCTAGTCTCCCAAGAGCCCCGAAAATAAATGACACAAGCTCTCAGAAGATCCTCGAGAACCTGGATCACCCTCTCAGACTGACCATCTGTCTAGGGATGAAATGATGTACTGAACAAAAGCCTCGTCCCCAAAGCCGTGTGCAGACTCTTCCAAAACGCAGATGTGAATCTCGGATCTCTGTCTGACACAATAGACACTGGTATGCCATGCAGTCTAACAATCTCTCTGATGTAAAGCTCTGCATACTGTGTCAAAGAATAAGTAGTCCTCACCGGCAAGAAATGAGCTGACTTGGTGAGTCTATCCACAATCACCCAAATCGCTGTGCAACCTCTGGCACTCCTCGGTAAGCCAACCACAAAGTCCATCGTAATATTCTCCCATTTCCATTCCGGAATAGGAAGAGGTCTAAGAAGTCCTGCTGGACGCTGATGCTCTGTCTTGACTTGCTGACAAGTCAAGCACTCTGACACCACTCTCCCGATGTCACTCTTCATCCCGAGCCACCAATACAATAGCTGCAAATCTTTGTACATCTTCGTACTTCCGGGGTGAATGGAGTACGGAGATGTGTGAGCCTCTGCTAAAATCTCAGCTCTCAACTGATCGACGTTCGGTACCCACATACTACCACGGTACTGAACGATACCATCCTCCACTGTATACAAGAGATTACCTCTAGCCTCATCTCTCTGTCTCCATCTCTGTAACTCCTCATCAGTAGACTGTCCCTCCCTAATTCGATCTCGCAGAACTGGCTGCACCGTCAACACTGACAAGCTCGGTGCATGGCCACTCGGATAACACTCCAAGCCAAATCTCTGAATCTCGCTCTGTAGTGGTAACTGTATGGTCAAATATGATACCACTGACGACTTCCGACTCAAAGCATCGGCCACTACATTAGCTTTACCCAGATGGTAGCTAATGTCACAATCATAGTCCTTCACCAACTCCAACCATCTGCGTTGTCTCATGTTCAACTCCTTCTGTGTGAAGAAGTACTTTAGACTCTTGTGGTCTGTGAAAATCTTGCACTTCTCGCCATACAGATAGTGCCTCCAGATTTTCAAAGCGAAAATCACTGCTGCTAACTCCAAGTCATGCGTCGGGTAGTTCTGCTCATGAATCTTCAGCTGCCTCGATGCATACGCAATAACCTTACCACACTGCATAAGCACTGCGCCTAAACCTAGTTTAGACGCGTCGGTATACACCACTAACTCCTCGTGTGGTACTGTCATCGCTAACACTGGTGCAGTAGTGAGTGCTTCCTTCAGCTGATCGAAGCTCCTCTGACAGTCTGAACTCCAGATAAACTTCGCATTCTTCTTGGTCAAGGAAGTCAAGGGTACTGCAATAGAGGAAAAACCCTTGATGAACTTCCTATAATATCCTGCCAAACCCTAGAAACATCGAATCTCTGAAGCATTCTTTGGAATACCCCAATTCTGCACTGCCTCAACCTTAGACTGATCAACTGCAATCCCATCTCTCGAAATAATGTGGCCAAGAAATGCCACCTGCTCAAGCCAAAACTCGCACTTGCTGAACTTGGCATACAACCGATGCTCCCTCAAAGTCTGCAAGGCTTTCTGAAGATGCTGTCTATGCTCCTCGATGCTCCCAGAATAGATCAAAATATCATCAATAAAGACTATGATGAACTGATCTAAATACGGTTGAAAGACTCGGTTCATGAGATCCATGAAAACCGCTGGAGCATTGGTCATCCCAAAAGGCATCACTAGGAACTCGTAATGCCCATATCGTGTCCTGAAAGCAGTCTTGGACACATCCATATCTCTGACACGCAACTGATGATAACCAGATCGCAGATCGATCTTGGAGAACACTGAAGCTCCCTGCAACTGGTCAAATAAATCCTCTATCCTCGGCAGTGGATACTTGTTCTTCACTGTGACCCTGTTGAGCTCCCGGTAATCGATGCACAGTCTCATACTGCCATCCTTCTTCTTCACAAATAACACCGGAGCTCCCCACGGAGAAAAGCTAGGACGAACAAAGCCTTTCTCTAACAACTCCTTAATCTGCTCCTTCAAATCTTTCATCTCGGTAGGAGCAAGTCTGTACGGTGCCTTAGAGATAGGCACGGTGTCTGGCACTAAGTCGATGCCGAACTCCACATCTCTCACTGGTGGAATTCCTGCAACATCCTCTGGAAAGACATCCGGAAAGTCACGAACCACCTCTATCTCTAATAATGATCTGCTAGATGGCTCTGAAATCGTGACGATGCTCGCTAGAAACCCCTGGCAACCCCGTCTCAACAACTTCCTTGCCTGAATATGAGATATCACCTGAGGAATATCACTGCTCTGAGATGCATGAAAAGTGAACGGGTCGCCTACTGTAGGTCTCACTGACACTGATCTCCGACGAAAATCAATCGAAGCTCCATTGACTGTCAACCAGTCCATGCCCAAAATCAAATCGAATCCACTCAAAGGCAAAACTACTACATCTGCTCGAATGGAGTGTCCCTGCAGCTCCAACTCCAGTCCTCAAATAACCTTCGAGGTAGAAATAATCTGCCCTGACGGCATAGTAACATCATACCCACTGTCACTACTCTCAGGTGTGATGCCTACCCGCCTGATAAACTCCAGGGAGATAAACGAATGCGTAGCCCCTGAATCTAGCAACGCAAACGTGGAGTTGCCTCCAACTAGAATTCTCCCTGCACGCAGAAAATTCCCAACAGTTTCATACCACTACTAAATTTTCCCCAACGAGTCACTACTAATTCTTAATTCTAATCACAAGTAAAACATGCTTCCTATTCTAACATGCAGTTAAATAACCCAAATAACAAAAAATTCCAAATTAAAGACAAAATTTTTAACCACAGGAAAATTATTATTTAAAAGTTAGGGGTAAGATATACCAGTGATCAAGGAGGTGTCTGGATCTACCTCCTCGGCCTGCATCACAAACACCCTACCAGCGGTGTTCTTCTTCCTCGGGCAGTTAGCTATCTGATGCCCTTGCTCCCTACAGTGGTAGCAAACTCCTGCTCCCAATAGACAAGGTCCCGAATGCATCTTGTGGCACTTCGGGCAAGTAGGATAAGCTATGGCATTAGGGGCCCCGCCCCTCTGCTGCTGCGGCCTCTGCTGCTGTGGCCTCTGCTGCTGTGGCCTCTGATGTGGATTCGGGCCCTTAGCCGACCCTGTAAACTGCTTCTTCGCAGGAGGCTGCGAAGATGGTCGCTGATACCCAGCCTGAAACTGCCTCTTCCCTTGCTGCTCTCTCTGAATCTCTCTCCAACCCTCCTCGGAACGCAAGGCTCTACTGACTGTAGACTCATAAGTAAGGACGTCTGCCATGCGAACATCATGCTTGATATCCGCCTTCAAACCCTCCACAAACTGCCTCAACTTCTCTGGTGGACTATCTGAAATCAGAGGCACAAAGTGACAGCCCCTCTCGAACTGTCTCACATACTCAACCACTGTCTTGTCCCCCTGACGGAGACTCATAAACTCTCGGATCATGCGACTGCGCACATCCTCAGTGAAGTACTTGGCGTAGAAGATACGCCTAAACTCTGCCCAGGTCAGTGTAGGAAGGTGAACTCCCCTGGCTGCACCCTCCCACCAGAGCGCTGCATCACCCCTCAGCATGTACGTCGCACAGTTCACCCTGTCGGTGTCTGTGATCCCCATATAAGCAAAGATGGACTCCAGAGAGCGAATCCATCTCTCCGCCACCAAAGGATCGGTGGTACCAACAAACTCCTTGGGTCCCTTCTTCTGGAACCTCTCAGCAACGTCCTCCTCATGGGACAACCTGGGACGAGTAGCCTGCTGCTCTAACAGAGCAGTAATCCTTGCCATCATATTCGCATTGGCCTGCTCCAATGCTGCAATAGGGTTCTGCGGAGGTGGAGGTGCAGGTGGAGGTGGAGGTCCCCCACGTCTGTTAACAGGTCTCGGAGGCATTCTGCACCACCACATATTTCTTTACGTAAATCGCCATGCATAACTAAGTTTTCAATTTACTGCTAACTTAAATTCAAAGAATTAAATCATACTATAAACACTTAAAACTTACAGACCGGTAGCGTGGACTTCTGAGCTCGCATAGCAGTAACGACCCCTCCGAGGACCGTGCTCTGATACCAACTGAAACGACCCTAACTCCATAATTAATAAATAAATATGCGAAATTTTTTTTTTCTTTATACTTACTAAATAAAATATGTACATATATGCACATACATATATGCACAGAATAAAAAGATTTAAAAATTAAATAAATAAATAAACAATTAAATACTTAAATAAAAATTCATTCTTTAAAATAAAATAAATATCTGAGTCAAACATTTAATTAAAATACTGCATAAATAAAATGATTAAAATTTGCATGCACTGACAATATTTAATAAAATATTCAAAACTCACAACCACCGAAAAATAATATAAAATGTAACATGCTGACATAAATAAAACATGCATGTGACTCAGACATCTATCACGGTCACGGGGTCACTGCATGTCCGCTCATACATCCTCGCCTCCGGTGGGTACAACCTCATCCTCAACGTACTCACCTGCACCATACCAGTGTAGTGAGCCTAGAGGCCCAACATGCTAACATAACAAGAGTTTAAAATAATTTAAAACACTTAAATATTAATACATACATATACATGAATGAACATGCTTGAAAATTTCATAACATAACATAACTTATCTTAACTTAAATAACATAATACATAAACATTATTGAGCAATTAATTTTCTAACATCGTATGGTTATATCCGTAGTGTAACCTTAAATCATACATTAAATACTGATCAACGTGGAAACCAACGTACGTGGCGGTGACGAATCACCTCTTAAATTGGCAGTAAACTGCCCTTCAATAGTTCACATATGGGGACGAATCCCCCTTAAATTGTCACACTACTTCAACTTTCAACATAAAATATTTTATTATGGCTCAACCTTAAACATTTAATTATGCATAAAATTATTTCATGAATGCATGTACTTAATTAAAATGTGTGTCCTTCATATATATTTAATTTAAATTTCTTACTAACATATAAATATTAAAATAACTTAATGCATAAAAATAATTAAATATATAATCAGGACACATGCAATTTTCTCATGGATGGTCCTGGACTGCTGGCCCTAACACTCAAGCCCATTTACTTAAATCTGGCCCATTAACACTGAGACTGGCCCAATAACATACTTAAGCCCAATAAAAATTATTCTAAGCTCAATTAAATAATTTAAAGCCCATTAAAGTATTCTAGGCCCAATAACAACTTAAACTGGCCCAATGGGCCCAAAAGCCCAAAGACTGGCCCACTAACTTTTATGGGCTCAAAAGCCCATAAAATTAATGGACTAACTTAATTAAAATTTTTAAAGCCCAAATAAAATTATTTGGGAGTCCAAATAATTTTATTTCTAATTAATTGGCCCAAAAACCAATTAATTCCTAAAATATTTTAAAATTAAAAAGACTCGAGCCCGGCCCACCAAACCCAGACCCGGACCAACTTAACCCGACCCACTAACCTACTGACCCGACCCAAGACACCCAGACCCGACCCAGGCCCAGAACCCAGCCCAACCCGATCCTCCCCTTCTCTCAAATCCTCTCGGCTGCGTGCAGCAGCCCTTCAAGGGCTGCTGCCGCACCAGTCCGGCCACCACTAGCCGGACCGCTGCCGGCAGGACCTTCCCAAGGTCCTGCTGGTCCTAACCTGGCCATGGGTCGGCTGGTTCTCGGCCCTGCATGCACCAGCCGACCCCTTTTCCCCCAAACCCTAAGCTGCGAACCCTTGGACCCTATATCTGATGTAGCTCGACTCCAGCCCTCTTCCAGCCTTAACCATCCAACCAAACCCATCCTAGGGACCCTAAGGAACCCCCCCATGCGTCTCCTGACCAGCAGCCGTGCACACACCATAGCAAAACGTGAGCATGATGAAAATAACACATGAACAAGGTGCAAACATCCAAAAGCAAACGTTTTTCTGAAAATTTCTTGAATAAATTTGATGCATACACATGCACACTATTAATCACTGATAGGGAACGAAAAATGGAGAAAGAAAACATGCCTTTCACCGATGAATCAAAGATCGAGTTGCGTAGAACGTTTTTGGGACGACGGGACGACGACGACGAGCTTCGGACCTTCAAAAACGAGCTATGAATTCTTGAGGATTGCTAGATGAAGAAGATGAAGATGGAGGAGGTGGAGTGGGGCGACTAATGGTGAAGGGAGGCGTGAGTGTGTGGGGTTTAGGGTAAGACTTAGTCTAGGTTTTTAATATAATAGGTTTTTAGAAAATTAAAAGTTTTAAATATAAAATATAAAGTTTTAAAACTCCAAATAAAAGTTAAAATCTAATAACATAAATTAAAGACATAAAAATCCCGAAATTACAAATTAAGGGAATTTTAAAAATAATTAAAAGTCATTAAAATGGCTAAATTTGGATAAAAATGGACTCCTAAAATTATATAAAATTAAATACTAAAAATTTTGAGATAATAAAACTCAAAATAATATTTTAGGGCTCTAAAAAGGCTCATGAAATTAATTGGCTAGTAAGTTGTCATCTCGTCCGTCCACGGTCCCGTCTACGCGATAAAATAATTAAAACACTAAAAATCATAAAAATCACTAATTATGGGTTAAATGCTTAAAAATAAATTAAATCATGCACAAATAATTCACATAATTATTTAACCCATAAATCTAAAATTTAAATAATTAAATATCCTAATTATGCATGCGGATTTACGTATTTAAAATACCGGGTGTTACAGACGCAACGATGGTGAACGGACGCAACGATGGAGGAACGGACGTTCCGTTCGATGTCTATAAATAGGGGTGCCGAGATTCATTTTCCGACGCACCAATCACCTCTTCTCTCGATTCCTTCATCTTCTAGCTTAGATCTAGGGAATTCTAGGCGTCCCATTGGGAATCCGAAAGTGGTATAGCGATCCAGGCGTCGTAGCGGAGCTGTGGCCTAGTTTGAGGCAAGAGACAGCAACGGGCTGACGACGGACGCAGTTATATCTTTTGCTTCCTAAAAATATTTAGGAGTATGCAATAGCTTAGTTAAGGCTTTTAGAGCACTATAATGATATTAGTATCATTTCGTGGTGTAGTGCGGAGTTTAGGCATGGACTTAGAGCTTGCCTAGTATTTGGGGTACGAAAGTACTGTTCAAGATATCTTGACTATGTATTATGTATTATGTCACTGCATGATTTATATGACATAATTTTATGCTGCATGCATTTTCATATTGAGATATATCTTTTGAGATGTCTGGTAGTAGGGTTCTACCCTATCTTGTTAGTGGATGGAATTTCATCGATTTGGGTTTGGAGCATCCACTGGTTTTTCGTATGTGAGCCACCTCCTGAAGCAACGGTACAACGTGCTATATACCAGGGCCCAGTCTGTCTTTGTTATCTGATTCTTGGCCTCTAGTCAGTAGGCGGTACACTTGCATTAATTTATTTATATAATACGGTATACTCTACTCTCGTGCTGAGCGTTTTATACTCACGTCTCGTACCTTGTGTATCTTGATACCCTATTCCATGCTGTAGGTTTGCGATTGGTTGAGGCAGGTGGATCCAGGAAGTGTTAGGCAGTGGACGACTAGTTGGGATTTTGCCTCGGTTATTTTATGTATTTTTTGGATAATACAGTATTTCGATTTGGTTGTATAAACTATTTGGGTAATTGCAGTTTCCTTTCCTTGGGATTGTATTTATGTTTATTGCTTCCGCAATTTATTCTTGCTTATTGTTTTAATAAAGTTAATTGCATGCTTAAGTTTCTGATTAGTAGGTGATATCGGTAAGGGTTACTACAATTCTCCTATCTTGTTGAAAGGTCTATTTCTAGAACAATCAAACCTGCTCAAATATTGAAGGATTAATCTTTCGTAATTCTAATCAAATTTGAATGCATTAAATATTTGTGAAAATTTAGTTTACACCCAAACCGCACACTGAAACCGAATTCTATTTCTAGTCGGTTTTACCATGTGTTGATTATCAGAGTGATCGAAATCAATACCTCCTCTGTCGACTTGGAATCGATTAACATGCAAGCAAACAGTTGATCAGACTATCCACAAGCCAAATATGAATCTAACAATCAATAAAATAAAATCAAGTCTGAAAAATCCCAAATAAACATCCAAGTTTTCTACATAAATTTGTTCGGTTCAATCACGCCGTCTTGTTTGAAAATAAACTAATCAATAATTGAAACTAGAATTCAGAAATAAAATAAAGAAAGAATAAAAGAAAAGAGAAATCTTCTCTCCCAAGCCTTGTAGCCGCCTCCCTTGCGTTGTCTGCGTTCGGAACATCAGAACCCCCAAAAATATGATATATATTCTATTTATATGGTCCGGAAGTCATACCAATTAATTTCCTTCCAACACAAGCACTTTTCGGAACAGTCTGATGCCGGAACCCATGCTCGAGCGAGTGGAATTCTCGCTTGCGCGCGCAATGAAATGCAGGTTTTTGGAGTTGTAACTCGTGCGAGCGCGCGAGTTCAATTCTCGCTCGTGCGCCACACAATTTCTGCTGCGAGCGACGATTTTGAAAAATTAATATCTCGGGTTCTAGCCGCCGGATCAAGCTGATATTTGGACAGCTGCTTTAAAATGTCTTTTTCTATAATTGGAATGGTGAGATTGGATTTGGATTTATTTAAAATTAAAAATGATTTTTCGACCAAAGCTGCTCCGTAATTCACTCTTCAAAAATCCATTTTCCTACAAAATCAACCGGGAGAGTGAAATACAAACACATGAACTAAAACACATAAAAACAATATGAATGCACAAAAAATAGACATAAAAATATCACGAAATAATGCACACAAATTGCACTTATCAACACCCCCATACTTAACTCTTTCTCGCCCTCGAGCAAAAAATGTAAAAACAATATGAAAACAACGACATAAGTAAGAATGAATAATGAACAACACAGCCTCCGATAAGTTTCAAATTTAACAACTAAAAACCACAAAAACTTATGATTCTTCACAATACACTGTCAGTTTAACGTAAAAGTGTGTGTGTACCATGTCATTCCAGTTTCATGCAACTTCAAAAGAATCCATTCTAAGAATGTTTAGGGGCCTATGACAATTCAGTGCAAGTGTCACAATGTAGCACTCTTTCATCCCAACAATCCCAAACAAAAACATGCACTTTCTTGAGATTAATTACGCACCACCGGATTTTGCACCCGGTTTTTCTTAAGCCCCAATAATTACCCGCAAACTTAGCTATAACTAAGATAGGATTCGAATTTAAATCCTCTCGTCTATAGCCCGGATGGAGCATCAATCCCATTTAACCCACAAACTTAGCTATGAAACAATGATTAGGATTTCAATCATTGTCCAAGCCCGGATGAAATTGTTATTTTAAAATTTTTAAATTTTTTAACCCCATGGAATCCGCATACTTAGTCAAGAATAGAGGATTAGGATTTCAATCTCTTTCTCGTAACCTGGATGGAGTAGCTTTAGTTTCAACCAAAATTTTTCAAAAAATTTTATAGGTACGCCCAAGATCATACATGCAATGTGTAACGATCATCGGGAATACAAAGACACTATCATGATCAACAAACACCTATTGTCGTGCAATGGTCAAGCAAACACGGACTTCATCAATTATATCGCTACACTACACTAGTCTAACATGCGTACTTAAAAGGATTCACGATTCAACCAACAGTTTCTCATGTTTAATCAAAAGCAACATTTTCACAAGTACAATTTTTATTTTTTTTTACAACTCTATCATCATCGGCCAACATTCATCATTCTTCTTATTCACACAACACAAACACAAAACATAATGAGATGCATGAATACGAACTATATGCAATAAACTAGACCAAATGAATGGAAACAACAACACAAACAAAACTAATCTGCCCCCTCCCCCCCCCCCCCGTACTTATCCAAAGCATTGCCCTCAATGCTTTAGATACAATGAACATAATGCATAAACAAATACACACATGCAAGACGAACAACAAAAATGGAATGAAACTGAAAACTAAAACTCCCCTGGTTAATTCACTGGCATCTCCATCATTCTCTTCCTCTTCACCCTCTAGCAGCGAAATCTTTTGAGGTGACATTAGCAGACTGGGTATAGCAGCATTCACGACAAACTGGCATGGGTAAGAACAAAAATCAAATAGAAATAAACAAAAACCAAAAATTAAACTAAAAAATCAAGGGAAAGAATACTGGGTTGCCTCCCAGTAAGCGCTAAGTTTATAGTCTACAGCCCGATTTTGCAGAAGCAACCATCAAAGAGCGGCTGCCGCTCATAGTAAGAATCATACGACTCTACGTATGGGTCTTGATTTCCTACGCCCTCAAGCTGGGCTTGATATTGACTTTGTAAGCTCGTCGGTACAACAATACTCTTCAAGAACTGATTATTTTGGAAGGAGACTCCGAATCTAGGCTGAAGCTCATCTAGGATGTAATACTGTGGAGTTGGAATCAATGGAAATTATGGATCTTCTAATGGTGCACCTGAAAGACCATTGACAAGTTCAAGTCCTCTAACTTGAATGTTTCTTCTTCCTCCACTGTCACTTTTAGCTCATCTTCACATGAAGATTCCTCAAAAAATATTTTCTCTTGATCTGGCTCAAGTTCTGCTGCAGGATCACTTTCCCATGAAGTTTCTACTAATTGATCTAAACAAATTACTTCATTCTCTTGGCAAGTAGCAGGAACTGATTCCATGAGAAGCGCAATCTGCTCATCCAAGAAACTCAAATAGTTGTTGTGTCTTTCTAAGAACTTCTGATTTATCTCTGTCTGCTGTCGCAGAAAGCTCTCCAACTGAGCCACATGATCCTCAAATGCCCTATACACTCTTCTTGATGCTCAGGTGGTTGGTTCGCAAAATTTTTAGAGTTGATATCTAGAGGATATTGGTGACTCCAACCCTGCAGTGAAGGATCACAATGTCAATGGTAGTCAAAATCCGCCATATCATTTAACAAGTGCATAGCACTGTCGTAATCTCTATGAAACAAGTGACTGCCAATGGCCAAAGCTCCATAATCTACCCAGCTTCTTATTATTTCATCCAATCCACCATAAAAATTCTGCACTAGATTGTAATTCAAAAATTCATGGCATCGAAATTTGTTTGTTAAATCATTGAATCTCCTCCAAGCAGCAAAGAATGGCTCTGAGTATTGTTGGCCAAACCTTGTGAACACATGTCGATGATCCATCTCCAAGTACCTCACAAGTAAGAAAAAAAAATATAATTAATAATTAAAAATAAAAAAATGCAAGAAAAAAAATGTCTAGTCTCAAGCAAATACTCTATCCTAATATTAACTGAACAGTCCCGGGCAATGGCGCCAAAAACTTGACGGATAAATCGGTGTGATATAAATCTACTGGCAAGTGTACCAGGTAAAGTAATAATAAAGTGGACTAAGAGTCCAAGTATCGATCCCACAGGGACTGCAGTCAATTCTCAAGAATTAATTATTTAGCTTAATCTAGACAAAATCATAAAAAGCAATTTGATTTAAATAAAATAAGAATTTATAATAAAAACTGCTTAAGAAATAATAATTAAAATGGTTGAAAAGAAAATTTAATTAAAACGAGACAACCAAGACACACATAGGTACCTAACAAATCATGTAACATGTAGTTGATTCAGAACTCAGATTTAATCTTAGATCACAGGAATTCTCCTATCTTGTTCAAAGTTCTATTAATATAAGAATCAAACGTACTCAAATATTGACGGATTAATCTTTCGTAATTCTAATCAAATTTGAATTCATTAAATATTTGTGAAAATTTAGTTTACACCCAAACCGCACACTGAAACCGAATTCTCTTTCTAGTCGGTTTTATCATGTGTTGATTATCAGAGTGATCGAAATCAATACCTCCTCTGTCGACTTGGAATCGATTAACTTGCAAGCAAACGGTTGATCAGACTATCCACAAGACAAATATGAATCTAACAATCAATAAAATTAAATCAATTCTGAAAAATCCCAAACAAACATCCAAGTTTTCTACATAAATTTTTTCGGCCCAATCATGCCGTCTTGGTTGAAAATAAACTACTCAATAATTGAAACTAGAATTCAAAAATAAAATAAAGAAAGAAGAAGAAAAGAAAAGAGAAATCTTCTCTCCCAAGCCTTGTAGCCGCCTCCCTTGCGTTTCCTGTATTCGGAAATTTGGAACCCCCAAAAATATGATATATCTTCTATTTATATGGTCCGGAACCCATACCAATTAATTTCCTTCCAACACAAAGACTTTTCGGAACAGTCTGACGCTGGAACCCGCGCTCGAGCGAGTGGAATTCTCGCTCGCGCGCGCAATGAAAAGCAGGTTTCTGGAGTTGTATCTCGCGCGCGCGAGTTCAATTCTCGCTCGCGCGCCACACAATTTCTACTGCGAGCGACGATTTTGAAAAATTCCTTTCTCGAGTTCTAGCCGTCGGATCGAGCTGAAATTTGGACAGTATCTTCAAAACATCTTGTTCTATAATCTGAACAATGAAGATTGGATTTGGGTTTTCCTAAAATGAAAAATGTGTTTTCTTCCAAAGCTGCTCCGTAATTCACTCTTCAAAAATCCATTTTCCTACAAAATCACTCGGGAGAATGAAATACATACCCATGCACTAAAACACATAAAAACACATAAAAACAATATGAATGCACAAAAAATAGACATAAAAATATCACCAAATAATGCACACAAAATGCACTTATCAGGTTTCCTTGTGATAGGAGTTATCCGAGAACTGGATGGGATGTTATTCCGAGACTTTGACTCAAATAGGAGAATTGATCTATGATGATTGACTTCATCAGTAATGGATTATATAGGATGCTAAGGATTGTACAGGGCTATTTGAGACGTGAGGAAAGCATGACTTATACCAGTATACGCATGATGGTGATTCCAAGTGGACATCATGGTAGGCTATCTCAGTCTTGAATTGTTGTACAGTATTAGCGAGTGGTATAATAAGGAGCGTGTCTAGAGATAATGGAGATCTTTGGGATTAGGTTTAAATTTCGGACTTGACGAGCCATGGCGTTCATCCTGAATGAACGAGGCAAGAGATATTGAGTCCATTGATTGCGCTAAGTACTGTCTGATATTTTCAAGAGGTTGAGCGTAGGATTCCAAGGGGATGGAAATGATATAGGTTGATAGATCACGAGAAATTCATGGGCTTAGTTCGTCTTAATGTTCGCCTTGGGTGAACAAGAAAGCGATTAATAGTGATAAGGTGGCACGAGAATTGTGCTAATGACCACTAGTGGCTATTGGCTAACTCTATCAGAGTTAGGAAGATTAAGTCCAGTGTACGAGGCAACATTCATTAGTAAGGCGCGAGATGGTGCCAATAGACTACTAATAGATATAGTCTGGCTATCGAGTATAGGTGAGTTGGAAGCAGATCGATTTGGGTATTCCAAGTGTGGGGAATAGTAAACTTAATTGTGACAGTTGAGTCAAGAGTATTGATTGAGCCACGTAGGTAGTCTGATTTGAGTTTCACTGTTGAGCTAAGTGTGAGCCACAGTAGAATTGACAAGGTCGATTAGTTGAGCCCAATCTGTGATGATCAGGGTGTAGCAAATAAGAAATACTTGGGATAGTTGTCGCGTAGTGCTTAAGGAAATTTGTAGTAGCCCGGTTCCATTTTACAAGATTAAATGATTTTAAACATGATAGAAAATGACATATAATTTTAAAAGTGTCAAAACATGTTTAAGGAGTCTTTATTTGGTTAAAATAAGTGGAAAATCAGATCCGGAACGTCCGAAAATAGTAGGATAGGTCCCGGGGGTCCAAAAATGAGTTTGGAAGGACCAAAACAGTTCGGAGCATATGGACCAGTTCGGGCCCTCCGAACCACTTCGGGAAGTCGGAACCCAGTTTGGGCCGTCCGAACTCAGTAGAGCCCAGGTGTCAAAATGGCTCGAACAAGTGGCAGTTCGGACCATCCGAACCCAGTTCGGACCGTCCGAACTCTGCCTATAAGTAGGCCCTCTGAATTTCAGAATTTTCACACCATTTGCATATTTCTCTCTCGGTTCTAGGCTGTTCTAGGTAGTTTCCAGCCTTTCTAGGCTTGGTCCTGAGGTTGGCAAGGTGCTCCGGAGTTGCGGCGAAGCGGTGCCCAAGTTCTGGGGCAGTCGTCATCAGCGGGCTGACAACGGACGCAGGTATAGCTCTGGCTTCTTATAGTAAATAGGGAGTATGCTATATATTAGTTAAGACTTTTAGAGTAAGGTTATAATGTATGAGTATTTTGCATTGTAGTGCGGATTATAGGCTTGGACTTTAGAGCTGGTATAGCTTGCCTAGTAGAACTAAGGTACGTAAGTACAGACTGAGATAACCAGCAGAATATACATGTTTATGTGTTGCATTATTATCTGTGATATGCATGATTTATTGTTCATGATTTTTATGCGGCATTTGCATACCATGTTGAGCCTGTTATTCTTTTGAGATAGTCAGTTGTTCTAGGGTTGCGCAGCCCTAGGGTTGTTGTTATTATATGATCGGGTACCGTGTGACACCCACTAGAACGACGGGGTAGCGTGTGCGGTTGTAGTGACCCTACCCAGATCCACTACCTAATCAGAGTTTTAAGAGCATAATTAAACATGCATTAAATAAATCGCTGCGGAAGACTTAAATAAAAACAGACCGGTAGAATACAACCGGTTAAACCAATTCGATTTATACAACCAAATCTAATAAATAGCCTAAAGGAAAAACCTACAGGTAATCCTGCTGTCTTCACTGGTCACTGGCTACTCCAAGCTCCGGGTGCTCAATCCTGCACCTACACCTGCCCCGTCGAATGGGGTGTCCAAATACATAGAAAAGACTGGACGTGAGCTCTAAGCTCAATACGAAAGCACTGGGTAAAACATACAAATATGATGCATGCAAATGATAGGGTATCCATATCTGGGATAACTGTATATAACTGCTTAGTAATGGAGCCTAGGATATGAGTGGTACGACCCGGGGAGCAAACCCTGCGCACACTGCTCATTCCTATAGGATGTGGACCGTGTCCCTCGATGCTAGCCACCCATGACCCGTCAGTCACTGAGCACTAGACATCAACCGTCCAGACAGGGCTGAGCGACCCTACGTGGCTCATCTCACAAGATGGACAGACACAATATGATATGCACATGCTGCATAATAAATGACATACAAAATACAACATATAAGCATGCAAAACCCGCTAGCAATCTCAGTCTGTACTTGCGTACCTTTCTACAGGCAGTTCCTAGCAGTCCCGCTCTAGGTTCCTAGCCTATATCATCTCTACAATGCAAATATCCATGCATCATTATTTAAGCTCTAAAAGCCTTAACTAAGCTATTGCATACTCCTAAATAATTTAAGGAGACCATAGCTATACCTGCGTCCGTCGTCAGCCCGCTGATGACAATTGCCTCAAAACTAGGCCACAGCTCCGCCTCGACGTCTGGATCGCTATGCCACTTCCGGATTCCAAATAGGATGCCTAGAACTCCCTAGATCTGAGTTAGAAGGCTTAGGAATCAGAGAAAAGAGAGGAAAAAGTGCACTTGAAAATGAAATCTCGGCCCTCTATTTATAGACGGAGTTCGGAGCCTCCGAACCCGGTTCGGAACATCCGAACACGATCGGAACCTCCGATCCTGTCTTCTGAGCATCCGATCGCCCCAATATTACGTCAGCCATGACGTCACCTTGCTGACGTAAGCGATGACGTGTGCCCTGGTCCTGATCATAGCGTCCAATCTTGCCGACGGAGCTTCCGATCCACTTCGGAGCCTCCGATCCTGAGTTCGGATCCTCCGATCCAGTTCGGAGCCTCCTGACTTAGTTCGGAGCTTCCGAACCCTCCGGATCTTTGGGACCTTCCTGGCTATTTTTGAGTGTCCTAAATCCATTTCTGGACTCCGTTAACCCATTTGGAATTTCCTTAATCATGTTTTACTTAATCTAAACATGATAACTCGATTAATATACTCATTAATCGCTAATTCTGGATACGGGTTACTACATTCTCCCCCCCTTAAAAGATTTCGTCCTCGAAATCTAAGTTAATACCTCGAGAACGTACAAGAAACCCTTACTCGAGTGTCTGGTCGAAATATCCTCCGACACACTCAGACTCCCGTCGAATTCTCTGCAAACTCCATTAATGCTAAACCGCATTAATATTTTCCCAGCTGAAAATTACTGCGCTATTGGTCGACAATTGAACTTCCCTTGCGCTAGCGTATCGTAACACCGACACTTCTTTCACTTGGAACACGATCTTCCTGACCACGAAGGATACAATACCCGCTTGATCAAGATCATCGTCTCAAAGGAAATCTTATACTGACGAAGACCAAGTCATAACCTGACTGGTTTTACTGCATTCGTCGAATCACTAATCAAAACTAACCATCTAATTGTTCCAAAAATTCTCGGTGCTCAACACCTCTAGTTAGGAAAACACTAATCCCAACATTGTGCTGACACATTCTAACATGAATCTTGCTTTAAGATAATCCAGTGGATTCAAGTCTATACTTCAACGTAACTGCTCACAATGTTCCCTAGACTGGTTACCCTCCCCACTCTCCCTGAAGCACAACCGGCTTCCCAAGGAATACTGGAAACTTAAACCATCATGTCTAGTACATTCTGCTGTCCAAGTTTCTTAGTATAATCTCAACACTGTGCCCTGATGATAACTATCATCACTTGCAATTTATGACGCTACGTCATCTCCTAGCCATTGGCTTGCGAAATCACACATACATTGCAATGGAAGTCATCACGCCCCTGATGATCTACATCATCTCGATCATAGGTTATTCGCCCATGAATCCCAATCGTTGGACATCCTCATAATAGTTATGCATACTCGCAATCACTGTACGCTCATCAAGACTAAGGCAAGCTCCCACCAATATGCTCGACATTCCACAGTGCACAGACATATGGAAACGCTTCCTATTCCGTCTAGAAACTCGAAAGTCATTGCACCTGGTATAACTCAACTTGGAGTCTCTGATAATACCATTAGCTCATACCAACCTCCCAAGGTTGAACATACTGATCCTGGAATTAAATCCCAACGAATTCTCAATAGTCAAATCGCTCCCTTGCCGAACGCATCAGTCTCAGCATTGAACGATCTAATTCGTCAATTCCCTAGTCAATCCTGGAAATACTTGTGCTCGAAGTAACTTGCCAACCAACGCACATCCGAATATTGATTATTGCTAACGCGCAATATTCTTGACAAACAATCCGCATAGATGTGACTCACTGACTCGAAAGAACAATTTCGATCCGTCACGATCTTGCGAAATCTTCGATCCCAAAGGCAAACCTCGTTGGCTACTAAGTCGATCCTTGACTATCTCTGTCATTTCAGAGACATCGTTCATCACACGCTAGAAGATTAGTGACACAACCTGCCGGATCTCGAGAATTTGATCCCAGCTAATGTCACATAGATCAGACAATTGATGTTTCCTTGCTAATGTCCATTAGCATTTCCTACTAATCGTCGGATCCAACAACAACGGTACACATAGATGCCCTCCCTTAACCGAAATGTCCGGTCAACAGTCTTCACTATTGTTGTTCAATGGAAAACTCTCACATGAAACAACAACATGATCCTTTCCTGACCTATTTCTATCACTAAGCAATTGATTGGATCAATATCAGCTTCCTTCTTAACAAGAATGCATAATCCTTGGAAACTACCAACTCCTTTGCTTGCCTCCACTGTCAAGTTGGCACCTAACTTGATCATACAAGTCTACTTGCAATCGTTCCCAATTACAGCAATCCCAGAAGATTCATCACTGACGATCATTGAGACTAAATAACTCAAATCTCCGATTTCTCTAAGATGGTATTCAGTACTCATCCCATAAGCATTTACTCGACAAAATACTATCCCAAGTATTTCTTAATTGCTACATCCTGATCAACCCTGATTGGTTCAATCAATCGAATCTGTCGATCTACATAAGCTCGCACTTATCAGATCAGACCACCACTGATCATCCAACCTACATGGCTTGGTCAATAACTATGACTTAGTTGCCACAAAGAACCATTTCCAAACGGTGTCAGATCACGGTACATAAGTAATCTTCTTGGCACAAGTCCTGCGGCTTTTCAGCACTACTAACCGCTGCTTCGTATTCTGAACTTAATCATCCTAACTCTGACAGAGTTACCAATAACCACTAGTAGTCACTAGCACCGATCCCGTGCCACCTTAGCACTACCAATCGTTGTCTTGTTCACCCAAGGCAAACATCAAGATAAACTAAGCCCATTTCCATCCCATGGAAAATCCTACGCTCAATCTCTGAAAATATCAGACAGTACTTAGCGCAACCACTGGACTCACTGTCCTTACCTCGTTCATTCAGAATGAACATCACGGCTCGTCAAGTCCAAGAAGAATAACTAAAGAATCCCAAAGATTTCCACAATCTTCGAACACTCTCCTGATTATATCCCTTGTTAAGATTGTGCAACAGTTCAAGACTAAGGTAGCTTACCTCAATAACCCACCTGGACAACCACCAAGGTTTCACGATCATAGGCCATGCTTCCCTCACATCTTAAATAGTCATGTACAATCCTCAACATTTGATATAATCCAATACTGATGAAGCCAGTCATCAAGGAGTAGTCCTCGTATTCGAGTATAAGTCTTAAAACAAAATTCCATCCAATATCTTGGATAATTCCTATCACAAGGAAATTCTAACCACAACTCTGATGACAACCCATAGCCATCGCTGGTAGAATCCATCAACCTACTAGATCCGCACGTCTAGCAGTAACTTAAAGGTTAAAATCTAACTGCTTAGAATACACACTTATCAAGGAAATCCCTCCAAGACTAGTTCCCACAGCAGAACATAATCAAACTATATCTCTAGCACACCAGACGATATCGAACCATCGATATCAAACCTGATATCTAATCCAAGGTCATACCTCGTCGTGATTGTCACCAAATCCCTAGACTGAGTAGCCTTCCCACCGCCATCTCCTGAAGCACAAAGGCTCCCAGATAACCTCTGAAGTACAAGGACTCCCAGAGTAATACTGGCATAGGGTCGCGCTCCATCACGTCTAGTCATGGTCATAGTCCACAACTCTCGGCATATACTGGACCTGGTATCCTGATGAAAACCCATCATCACAAGTCTCAAACTAACAAAGGCCAAATAGCCTACTGTTTCTCAAGGAAACAACTTAGAATGAAGCCCAACGTTCTAAACCGAACAATATCCTTAATGCCTCTAGATGAGTCCACTCATCGCTGGCACTAACATAGTTCACTGACTAACTAGGTCAACCCTAGGAAAACGCATAGACTAACCACAAGTCAAACTGTCACAGTCGGCCCACTCAAATCCCATGAGCTGCAATAGTTGAACACTAATAAACTAAAACAATGTCAATCCTAGAAAAATCACTCGCAATCATTCACGAATTGCTGGATAAATAAAACATGTATCATTGCTTTCATTTATGTACAATTTCTCAATTACAATCCCATGTAATATATACAGTATTCAAAATACAATGAAATGTACAATCGAACTTGAAATGATACAACCAAAGTATGATGATTCATTAAAACTAAAATACTGTTTACAACTACAATGATACAGTATTTAAATCATCGTACTAGTCTTCGTTTTTTGAGCATGAAGCTTCTAATCGACACACGCATCGATACAAGCATACTCCCGACCAAGTCTCTCTACATGTCCTCCTACGAAGAACTCCGAAGAAATGGCTCGTGATAGATAATCAGCTATGTTCTGCGTCAGTGCATGTCAGTCGACCCCTCCTGCTCACGATCTACCATCAGCGTTCTTCTTATATTCATATCATGCTTTTGAACATTAAGTTTTCCGTGTGCCTACCGAAAGTATCGATATCAGCATACCGGCAAAACCATGTTCTGCATGAGGTTAAAGACCTCACTCTCGAAACCTGTAATGCTTTAGGCACTCGAGGCATTCTCTGGTGAAGGTATATCTGACAATCTCTCCAACTATGACTGGAGAATCTTCAGAGTAGTGTCATCATGGTATGGACTGTACAGATGCAAGCATCAAGTGCGTCCCATCGAATGCTCTGCCACTGCCTCTGGCATCCGGTACTCGATCCAAAGCTAGGATCCACATGAGTAGAAATCTTGAAAACTCGGACACGATCCATCACTCATGTCTGCACTTGCTGGTATCCCATAAGCCAAATCTTCAGAAATCCTGCCGATGATGATAGTCTCTGGGCAAACTGATTGCCGCATCATTACCTCTTCCAAGGTCTCATTAATCCTATAAAGATAACCCAAAGTCTTATTACTATATCCCAAGTCTCTTGCATGAATATGCTCTGATACCAATAAATGTAGTGACCCTACCCGGATCCACTACCTAATCAGAGTTTTAAGAGCATAATTAAACATGCATTAAATAAATCGCTGCGGAAGACCTAAATAAAAACAGACCAGCAGAGTACAACGGGTTAAACCAATTCGATTTATACAACCAAATCGAATAAATAACCTAAAGGCAAAACCTACAGCTAATTCTGCTGTCTTCACTGGTCACTGGCTACTCCAAGCTCCGGGTGCTCAATTCTGCACCTACACCTGCCCCGTCGAATGGGGTGTCCAAATACATAGAAAAGACTGGACGTGAGCTCTAAGCTCAATACGAAAGCACTGGGTAAAACATACAAATATGATGCATGCAAATGATAGGGTATCCATATCTGGGATAACTGTATATAACTGCTCAGTAATGACGCCTAGGATATGAGTGGTACAACCCGGGGAGAAAACCCTGCGTACACTACTCATTCCTACAGGACGTGGACCGTGTCCCCCGATGCTAGCCACCCATGACCAGTTAGTCACTGAGCACTAGGCATCAATCATCCAGACAGGGCTGAGCGACCCTACGTGGCTCATCTCACAAGATGGACAGGCACAATATGATATGCACATGATGCATAATAAATGACATACAAAATGCAACATATAAGCATGCAAAACCCGCTGGTAATCTCAGTCTGTACTTGCATACCTTTCTACAGGCAGTTCCTAGCAGTCCCGCTCTAGGTTCCAAGCCTATATCAGCTCTACAATGCAAATATCCATGCATCATTATTTAAGCTCTAAAAGCCTTAACTAAACTATTGCATACTCCTAAATAATTTAAGGAGACCATAGTTATACCTGCGTCCGTCGTCAGCCTGCTGATGACAATTGCCTCAAAACTAGGCCACAGCTCCGCCTCGATGCCTGGATCGCTATGCCACTTTCGGATTCCAAATAGTATGCATAGAACTCCCTAGATCTGAGTTAGAAGACTTAGGAATCAGAGAGAAGAGAGGGAAAGGTGCACTTGAAAATGAAATCTCGGCCCCCTATTTATAGACGGAGTTCGGAGCCTCCGAACCCGGTTCGGAACGTCCGAACACGATCGGAACCTCCGATCCTGTCTTTGTAGCATCCGATCGCCCCAATATTACGTCAGCCATGATGTCACCTTGCTGATGTAAGAGATGACGTGTGCCCTGGTCCTGATCGGAGCGTCCGATCTTGCCGACGGAGCTTTCGATCCACTTCGGAGCCTCCGATCCTGAGTTCGGATCCTCCGATCCAGTTCGGAGCCTCCTGACTTGGTTCGGAGCTTCCGAACCCTCCGGATCTTCGGGACCTTCCCGGCTATTTTCGAGTGTCCTGAATCCATTTCTGGACTCCGTTAACCCATTTGGAATTTCCTTAATCATGTTTTACTTAATCTAAACATGATTACTCGATTAATATACTCATTAATCGCTAATTCTGGTTACGGGTTACTACAGCGGTTTACCCAGGACGGTCATATTCCAAGATCGGGTTCAATATGTGTGGCACCCACTGGATCTTCAAAGCAGCTTGCACATATTGGAGGCGCCTTTGTACTGAGCATGATTTTACAGAATTGATCCCAGTTTAACCAAAGCATTCATAGTTCATGTTTCATGTATCGTATAGACCTGTATATTCAATACTTTAAGTACTGGGCGTTAGCGCTCACGTCCCTGCTTTTATCTCGAACACCCCATTCAACGGGGCAGGTTTGCAGGTGGATCAGAAGCGAGAGATGTAGTTGGTCGGTGACCAGGGCTTGGTAGAAGGAGTATTCAGAAGAGTTTTAGATTAAGATTTTAACTGGTATTTATTCGATTTTGTTGTATTTTAGATTTAATTATCCTGGGGTTGTATATCTTTAATATTTTCCGATTTTATTTATCTTATTATGTTTAATTAATTTAAATGCATGCTTAAGCTTTTGATTAGTAGGTGATCACGGTGCAGGTCACTACATTTATGGTATCAGAGCATGCATTGTAATCTTGGGATCTAGATTGTTGGAATTGGGTTTAACATTTTGATCATTGTATAGATGGTTGTACTTGGTGATGAAAGTAGCCATAGTAGCGTGGGTGGACGCTTGGGCGATCAGGGCGATTGAGAGCATCGTCGGGTCGTCATCACCATCGCCATGATGATCGTAGGCATTTTAGTATGCATAGATATTTGCATAACCAGAGATTAGAGTTGTGCTGGTGATCAGTTCTAGGATTTTTCCTATGATTCAAAAAGTCAGTGATTTGACATAGTGCCAGATTTGACTTGTTTACTCAAAGAATCAGTGTTTGGGTCATTGGTTATTGATGATGGATTTTCATCATACTTTCAGTGATGAATCATACCAGGTGCTGAGGACTGTGCTGGGTGTTCAAGATGGGATAGGAAGCGCGACCTGCGCCGGTGTTTTCTGGGAGGTTTATTCCAAATAGGCTATTGGGGGAGGCTACCTCAGTCTTGATACTTTGCACAGTTATAGCAAGGGGTATAATTACCAAAAAAAAAAAAAGAATTTTCTTATGAATTTGATATTGGTACTGGATTAGTGCCAAGAGATTTGAACACTATCGTCTGGCTTTATCAGAGATACAGATTTTAGTTTCCGTTGACAGAGTAGTCTTGGAAAGGATTCTTTGACAAGTGTACATTCTAGATTGTTAGTTTTCGCAGGTGGTACTAGGGGAGAACCAGAAGATTTGATCAGTATTGTCTGGCCTTATCAAAGTTATAGATAGTGATCGGGGACATGATCAGCATGATGATTTGGGTTTCTTATTAAGCGATTCTAAGACTTATTTGGGTGGTTTTCATTATTTCTCTGGAAGTCTTTTGTACTTCAGATAGGTTATTGGAAAGTTACCCCAGTCTGGAGACCATGATGTTACTAGTAATTATTTGGATTCAGTGAGGTCTTGTAAAATGATATGAGAGAATAAAGAACTTGTTGTTCTTATTCAAGTCCATATCGATAATTAAGATGTATTTCGAGGATGAAATTATCTTATGTGAGGGAGAATGTAGTAGCCCGGTTCCATTTTACAAGATTAAATGATTTTAAACATGTTAGAAAATGACATATAATTTTAAAAGTGTAAAAACATGTTTAAGGAGTCCTTATTTGGTTAAAATAAGTGGAAAATCAGATCTGGAACGTCCGAAAATGATAGGGTAGGTTCCGGGGGACCAAAATTGAGTTTGGAAGGACCAAAACAGTTCGGAGCATACGGACCAGTTCGGGCCCTCCGAACCACTTCGGGCATCTGAACCCAGTTCGGGCCGTTTGAACTCAGCAGAGCCCAGGTGTCAAAATGGCTCGAATAAGTGGCAGTTCGGACCATCCGAACCCAGTTCGGACTGTCCGAACTCCGCCTATAAATAGGCCCTCCGAATTTCGGAATTTTCACACCATTTTCATATTTCTCTCTCGGTTCTAGGCTGTTCTATGTAGTTTCCAGCCTTCCTAGGCTTGGTCCAGAGGTTGGCCAGGTGATCCGGAGTTGCGGCGGAGCGGTGCCCAAGTTCTGGGGCAGTCGTCATCAGCGGGCTGACAACGGACGCAGGTATAGCTCTGGCTCATTATAGTAAATAGGGAGTATGCGATAGATTAGTTAAGAAGTTTAGAATAGGGTTATAATGGATGAGTATTTTTCATTGTAGTGTGGATTATAGGCTTGGACTTTAGAGCTGGTATAGCTTTCCTAGTAGAACTACGGTACATAAGTACAGACTGAGATAGCCAGCTGAAAATACATGTTTATGTGTCGCATTATTATCTGTCATGATATGCATGATTTACTGTTCATGATTTGTATGCGGCATTTGCATACGATGTTGAGCCTGTTATCCTTTTGAGATAGCCAGTTGTTCTAGGGTCGCTCTGCAGCGACCCTGCCCGGATCCGCTACCTAATCAGAGTTAAGAGCATAATTAAACATGCATTAAATAAATCGCTGCGGAAGACTTAAATAAAAATTGACCGGAAAAATACAACCGGTTAAATAAATTCGATTATACAACCCAATCGAATAAACCCTAAAGGCAAAACCTACAGCTAATCCTGCTGTCTTACTTGGTCACTGGCTACTCCAAGCTCCTGGTGCTCAATCCTGCACCTACACCTTCCCCGTCGAATGGGGTGTCCAAATACACAGAAAAGACTGGACGTGAGCTCTAAGCTCAATACGAAAGCACTGGGTAAAACATACAAATATGATGCATGCAAATGATAGGGTATCCATATCTGGGATAACTGTATATAACTGCTCAGTAATGGCGGCTAGGACATGAGTGGTACAACCCGGGGAGCAAACCCTGCGTACCCTGCTCATTCCTACAGGATGGGGACTGTGTCCCCAAATGCTAACTACCCATGACCCGTCAGTCACTGAGCACTAGACATCAACCGTCCAGACAGGGCTGAGCGGCCCTACGTGGCTCATCTCACAAGATGGACAGGCACAATATGATATGCACATGCTGCATAATAATATGACACACAAATGCAACATATAAGCATGCAAAACCCGCTGGCTATCTCAGTCTGTACTTACGTACCTTACTACAGGCAGTTCCTAGCAGTCCCGCTCTAGGTTCCAAGCCTATTTCAGCTCTACAATGCAAATACCCATGCATCAATAATTAAGCTCTAAAAGCCTTAACTAAGCTATTGCATACTCCTAAATAATTTAAGGAGACCATAGCTATACCTGCGTCCGTCGTCAGCCCGCTGATGACAATTGCCTCAAAACTAGGCCACAGCTCCGCCTCGACGCCTGGATCGCTATGCCACTTCCTGATTCCCAATAGGATGCCTAGAACTCCCTAGATCTGAGTTAGAAGGCTTAGGAATCAAAGAGAAGAGAGGGAAAGGTGCACTTTGAAATGAAATCTCGGCCCCCTATTTATAGACGGAGTTCGGAGCCTCCGAACCTGGTTCGGAACGTCCGAACATGATCGGAACCTCCGATCCCACATTCGGAGCGTCCGATCGCACAATATTACGTCAGCCATGATGTCACCTTGCTGATGTAAGTGATGACGTGTGCTCTGGTCCCGATCGGAACGTTCGATCTTGCTGACGTAGCTTCCGATCTCGATCGGAGCCTCCGATCCAGTTCGGAGCCTCCTGACTTGGTTCGGAGCTTCCGAACCCTCCGGACCTTCGGGACCTTTCCGGCTACTTTCGAGTGTCCTGAATCCATTTCTGGACTCCGTTTACCCACTTGGAATTTTCTTAATCATGTTTTACTTAATCTAAACATGATTACTCGATTAATATACTCATTAATTGCTAATTCTGGATACGGGTTACTACATTCTCCCCCCCTTAAAAGATTTCGTCCTCGAAATCTAAGGTAATACCTCGAGAACGTACCAGAAAACCTTGCTCGATTGTCTGGTCAAAATATCCTCCGACACACTCAGACTCCCGTCGAATTCTCTACAAGCTTCATTAATGCTGAACTGCATTAACATTTTCCCAGCTGAAAATTTCTGCGCTACTTGATGACAACCAATATTCCTTGACACTAACGTATCACAGCACTGATACGTACTCTGTCGTAACCACGATCTCACTGATCACGAAGGATGCAAACACCCATTTGATCAAGATTATCGTCTCAAAAGAAATCTTATACTGACGAAGACCAAGTCATAACCTGACTGGTTTTACTGCATTCGTCGAATCACTAATCAAAACTAACCATCTAATGGTTCCAAAAGTTCTCGGTGCTCAACACCTCTAGTTAGGAAAACACTAATCCCAATATTGTGCTGACACATTATAACATGAATCTCGCTTGAAGATAATCCAGTGGATTCAAGTCTATACTTCAACGTAACTGCTCGCAATGTTCCCTAGACTGGTTACCCTCCCCACTCTCCCTGAAACACAACCGTCTTTCCAAGGAATATTGGGAACTTAAACCATCATGTCTAGTACATTCTGCTGTCCACGTTTCTTAGTATAACCTCAACACTGTGCCCTGATGATAACTATCATCACTTGAAATTCATGACTATACATCATCTCCTAGCCATTGGCTTGCGAAATCACACATACCTGGCAATAGAAGTCATTACGCCTCTGATGATTTACATCATCTCGATCATAGGTTATTCACCTCATGAATTTCAATCGATAGACATCCTCTGGTTAGTTATACATACTCGCAATCACTGTACACACATCAAGACTAAGGCAAGCTCCAACCAATATGCTCGACTGGGACATTCCACAGTGCACAGACATATGGAAACACTTTCTATTCCGTCTCGAAACTCGATAGTCATTGCACCTGGTATAACTCAACTCAGATTCTCTGATAATACCATCAGATCAAACCAATCTCCCAAGGTTTGAACATACTGATCCTGGAACTAAATCCCAATAGATTCTCAATAGTCAAATCGCTCCCTTGCCGAACGCATCATTTACAGCACTGAACGATCTAACTCGTTGATTCCCTAGTCAATCCTGAGAAATACTTGTGCTCGAAGTAACTTGCCACACAATGCGTCTCTGATTGCCATTTGTTACTAACGCGTAATATTCTTGACAAAACAATCTGCATAGATGTGACTCACTGATTCGAAAGAACAATTTTGATCCGTCACGATCTTACAAAATCTTCTATCCCAAAGGCAAACCTCGTTGGCTATTAAGTCGATCCTTGACTATCTCAGTCACATATCGCACATCACTCGCTGGAAGAGTAGTGGCACAACCTGTTAGATCTCGAGAATCAGATTCTAGCTAATGTCACACAGATCAGACAACTAATGTTTCCTTGCTAATGTCCACTATCATTCCCAACTATTCGTCGGATCCAAACACAACGGTACACATAAATGCCCTCACTTAACCGAAATGTCCGGTCAACAATCTTCACTATTGTTTGTTCAATGGAAAACTTCTCACATGAAACAACAACATGATCCTTTCCTGACCTATTGCTATCACTAAGCAATTGATTGAATCAATATCAGTTTCTTTCATAACAAGAATTCACTATACTGGAAACTACCAACTCACTTGTTTGTCTCCACTGTCAAGTTAGCACCTAACTTGATCATACAAGTCCACTTGCAATTGTTCCCAATTACAACAATCCCAGAAGATTCATCTCTGACGATCATTGAGACTAAATAACTCAAATCTCCGGTTTCTTTGAGATGGTATTCAGTACTCATCCCATAAGCATTACTTGACAAAATACTATCCCAAGTATTTCTTAATTGTTACATCCTGATCAACCCTGATTGGCTCAATCAATCGAATTCGTCGATCTACTTAAGCTCGCACTTATCAGATCAGACCACCACTGATCATCCAACTTACATGGCTCGGTCAATAACCATGACTTAGCTGCCACAAGGAACCATTTCCAAACAGTGTCAGATCACAGTACATAAGTAGTCTACTTGGCACAAGTCCTGCGCCTTTTCAGCACTACTAACGGCTGCTTCGTATTCTGAACTTAATCATCCTAACTCTGACAGAGTTACCCAATAACCACTAGTAGTCACTAGCACAGATCCCGTGCCATCTTAGCACTACTAATCGTTGTCTTGTTTACCCAAGGCAAACATCAAGATAAACTAAGCCCATTTCCATCCCATGGAAAATCCTACGCTCAACCTTTGAAAATATCAGACAGTACTTAGTGCAACTACTGGACTCACTGTTCTTACCTCGTTCATTCAGAATGAACACCACGGCTCGTCAAGTCTAAGAAGAATAACTAAAGAATCTCCAAGATTTCCACAATCTTCGGACACAATCTTGATTATATCCCTCGCTAAAATTTTTCAACAAATTAAGACCGAGGTAGCCTACCACCATGTCCCACCTGGAATCACTACCAAGTGTATACTGGCATCATGCTTCCCTCATGCCTCAATTTGTCTTATACAATCCATAGCGTCTGATACAACCCCATTACTGATGAAAGACTAACATCGCTGGTATAAAACCCATCCACTTACTAGATCCACACATCTAGCAGTAACCCAAAGGTTAAAACCTATATGCTTAGAGTACACACTTGTCAAGAAAATCCCTCCATGACTGGTTCCCACATCAGAACATAAAAAATATCTCTGGCACACCAGACGATATCGAACCATCGATGTTAAACCTGATATCTAATCCAAGGTCATACCCTGTCGTGACTGCTACCAAATCCCTAGACTGAATAGCCTTCCCACCGCCAATCCTGAAGCACAAGGCTCCCAAATAATCTCTGAAGTACAAGGACTCCCAGAGTAACACTGGCATAGGGTCGCTCCCCATCATGTCTAGTCCTGGTCATAGTCCACAACTCTCGTCATATACTGGACCTGGTATCCCGATGAAAACCCATCATCAAAAGCCTCAACCTAACAAAGGTTAGACAGCCTACTGTTCTCAAGGAAACAACCTAGAACAAAGTCCAAATGTTCTAAACCGAACAATACCCTTAATGCCTCCAGATGAGTCCACTCATCACTGGCACTAACTTAGTCCACCGCCTAACTAGGTCAATCCTAGGAAAACGCCCAGACTAACCACAAATCACACTGTCACAGTCGGCCCACTCAAATCCCCTGAGTTTACCATAGTTGAACACTAATCAACTAAAACAATGTCAATCCTAGCAAAATCACTCGCAATCATCCACGAATTGCTGGATAAATAAAACATGTATCATTTCTTCCATTTATGTACAATTTCTCAATTACAATCCCATGTAATATATACAGTATTCAAAATACAATGAAATGTACAATCTAACTTGAAATGATACAACCATAGTATGATGATTCATTACAACTAAAATACTGTTTACAACTACAACGATACAGTATTTATATCATCGTACTAGTCTTCATTTCTTGAGCATGAAGCTTCTAATCGACACGTGCATCGATACAAGCATACTCACGTCCAAGTCTCTCTACATGTCCTCCCGCAAAGAACTCCGGAGAAATGGCACGTGTTAGCTAACCAGCTATGCTCTGCGTCAGTGCATGTCCGTCAACATCTTCTGCTCCCGATCTACCATCAGCGTTATTCTTGTATTCATATCATGCTTCTGAACATTAAGTTTCCCGTGTGCCTACCGAACGCATCGATATCAGCATACCGGCAAAACCATGTTCTGCATGAGGTTAAATACCTCACTCTCAAAACCTGTCATGCTTTAGGCACTCGAGGCATTCTCTGGTGAAGGTCTATCTGACAATCTCTCCAACTATGACTGGAGAATCTTCAAAGTAGTGTCATCATGGTATGGACTGTACAGATGCAAGCATCAAGTGCGTCCCATCCAATGCTCTGCCACTGCCTCTGACACCCGGTACTAGATCCAAAACTAGGATCCATATAAGTAAAAATCTTGAAAACTCGGACACGATTCATCACTCCTGTCCGCACTTGCTGGAATCCCATAAGTCAAATCTTCAGAAATCCTGCCGATGATGGTAATATCTAGGCAAACTAATTGCCGCATCATCACTTCTTCCAAGGTCTCATCCATCCTATAAGGATAACCCAAAGTCTTATTACTATATCCCAAGTCTCTTGCATGCATATGCTCTGATACAAATAAATGTAGCGACCCTGCCCGGATCCGCTACCTAATCATAGTTAAGAGCATAATTAAACATGCATTAAATAAATCGTTGCGGAAGACTTAAATAAAAACAGACCGGCAGAATACAACCGGTTAAATAAATTCGATTATACAACCCAATCGAATAAACCCTAAAGGCAAAACCTACAGCTAATCCTGCTGTCTTCACTGGTCACTGGCTACTCCAAGCTCCTGGTGCTCAATCCTGCACCTACACCAGCCCCGTCGAATGGGGTGTCCAAATACACAGAAAAGACTGGACGTGAGCTCTAAGCTCAATACGAAAGCACTGGGTAAAACATACAAATATGATGCATGCAAATGATAGGGTATCCATATCTGGGATAACTGTATATAACTGCTCAGTAATGGCGCCTAGGACATGAGTGGTACAACCCGGGGAGCAAACCCTGTGTACACTGCTCATTCCTACAGGACGTGGACTATGTCCCCAGATGCTAACTACCCATGACCCGTCAGTCACTGAGCACTAGACATCAACCGTCCAGACAGGGCTGAGCGGCCCTACGTGGCTCATCTCACAAGATGGACATGCACAATATGATATGCACATGCTGCATAATAATATGACACACAAATGCAACATATAAGCATGCAAAACCCGCTGGCTATCTCAGTCTGTACTTACGTACCTTACTACAGGAAGTTCCTAGCAGTCCCGCTCTAGGTTCCAAGCCTATATCAGCTCTACAATGCAAATACCCATGCATCAATAATTAAGCTATAAAAGCCTTAACTAAGCTATTGCATAATCCTAAATAATTTAAGGAGACCATAGCTATACCTGCGTCCATCGTCAGCCCGCTGATGACAATTGCCTCAAAACTAGGCCACAGCTCCGTCTTGACGCCTGGATCGCTATGCCACTTCCGGATTCCCAATAGGATGCCTAGAACTCCCTAGATCTGAGTTAGAAGGCTTAGGAATCAGAGAGAAGAGAGGGAAAGGTGCACTTTGAAATGAAATCTCGGCCCCCTATTTATTGACGGATTTCGGAGCCTCCGAACCCGGTTCGGAACCTCCGATCCCACCTTCGGAGCGTCTGATTGCCCAATATTACGTCAGCCATGACGTCACCTTGCTGACGTAAGTGATGACATGTGCCCTGGTCCCGATCGGAACGTCGGATCTTGTCGACGAAGCTTCCGATCTCGATCGGAGCCTCCGATCCTGAGTTCGGATCCTCCGATCTAGTTCGGAGCCTCCTGACTTGGTTCGGAGCTTCCGAACCCTCCGGACCTTCGGGACCTTTCTGGCTACTTTCGAGTGTCCTGAATCCATTTCTGGACTCCGTTTACCCATTTGGAATTTCCTTAATCATGTTTTACTTAATCTAAACATGATTACTCGATTAATATACTCATTAATCGCTAATTCTGGATACGGGTTACTACACGCTCAGCCCTAGGGTTGTTATTATTATACGATCGGGTACCGTGTGAAACCCACTGGACCGACGGGGAAGCGTGTGCGGTTTATCCAAGACGGTGATAGTCCAAGATCGGGTTTAGTATGTGTGGCACCCACTGGATCTTCGGAGCAGCGTGCACATATTGGAGGCGCCTATGTACTGAGCATGATTTTATAACATTGATCCCAGTTTACCCAGAGCATTCATAGTTCATGTTGCATGTATCATATTGATAAGTGCATTTTATGAACTTAATTTATATATGATTTGGCTTGGCTTTTGTGATGTATCGAGTGGATATTATGCGTATGTGTTGTTGTTTTTATGAGATGCAAGGATTGGAGCAAAAGTAGCGAGAAGAAGTGGAAGGATGCATTATGGAGTATCAACTTCAGAAAATTACTGGGAATTATTGAGATATCAAAATCCAATCTCCACCGTTCATAATTGATTTAAAGATGTTTTTAAGCTGCTGTAAAAATTTCAGCTCAATCCGACGGTTAGTTTGTGAGATATAATTTTTTGAAAATTGTCACGCGCTGCAGAACAGCACATGCGAGAGGAGTGCGCGCCCGCGACGCTTTTAAGAGCGCCCGCATCTACCCTGGACGTGAAAATAAGTGTAAATTTGAGGCTCAGGCGCGCCCTCGCCACTCTATTGCGCGCCAGCGCCGCTCTGTGCGAGAAATTGGCAGATTTTTGCAACTTTAAAACTCTCGATTTGTCGGGCTTCGATGACATATAAAAGGGAGACAGCCGCCTAACAACACAACACAAATTGAGAGAGCTTGATCGTGACAATTGGAGAAGAAAAATCTGTGCATCAACGTGAAGAATTTGAAGAACAAAGGAGAAGATCGTCGACCGGACACGGCGTCGAATATTCGGATTTGTTTTCTTTCTTTCGAATTTTTTATCATTGAATTGATATCTAGACTTTTGAATATGACTGGTGTTTATCTATTTTTTATCATGAACTAAATTTTCATAGTCTAGGGGTTTGATGTAGCCTGGTTGAGACGCTTTTACGAATTGTTAATTTTATTGGATTGAATTCTCCTAAATTAATTGTTTTTCTAGCTTTGATTGTTTTTCCAATTACTTAATCACTAATTGAATTGTTATACTTATTTGAAAGCATTGCTCAGGAGAGGGGATTTTGAATAGGATCATTAGAAATTACACTGTTAATTGTTTATATAGCTCGGGAGAGTGTATAACGTTAACGAAGCTTTGGGAAGAACATCGTTTTACACATATCACTAAGACTAGATTTTTAATAGGGATATTGGAATTGAATCTTAGTTGATATACATTATTTGTTGCTCGGGAGAGGGAAATAATATAATTAAGTGTTCTTGGCTATTAATTGAATGGAATTCATGAAAATAATTTAATTAGGAGTAGTTGTTGTCGAAACCAGGTGAAATCAAAACCTCTAGACCATTTTTCTCTCATTAATATTATTCGGAAGTTGTGTGTGAGTTTTTCTAAAAGTTTTAAATTTTATTTTAAGTTGAAATCATAACTCTTTGTTTGATTTTCTAGATAATGTTTAGACTATTTTAATTACAAGCACTGATTATTTTCAATTTACTCCCTATGGGATCGACACTTGATTCATTCACTATATTAAAACTTGACACTCGTACGCTTGCGAGCAATTTTCACAACAAGTTTTTGGCGCCGTTGCCGGGGAGTAAATTTTGATTATTTTTTAGTCTTGTTACCATTTAGTTTAGATTTTAATTTAGAGTTTTTTATTTTATTTTAAGTTACTAATTAATTTCTTCTTATTTTTAATTGCAGTCTATGCAACAATCTCAAAGTGCGAATTCTCTACTTTTTTATCCGGAGATTGAACAAACTGCACGTGCTTTAAGAAGAGCTAGAAGAGAAGAAATTGAGAGAATGTCTGAACAAGAAGCACAACAAGCTCCCCTGGTGCCAATTAGAGATCACTTCAGGCCAGTAATCCAGGCTCACTATTCTGGAATAGCTCGTGGAACTATCAACGCAAACAATTTTGAGCTGAAGCCGGCCTTGATCAATATGGTTCAACAGAACCAATTTAATGGGAGCACCACTGCTGATCCTCACCTACACCTACGCACTTTCTTGGAGATAACCGATACGATAAAAAATAATGGTGTATCTGAGGATATTATTCGTTTACGCTTGTTTCTTTTTTTCTCTCAGGGATCAAGCAAGGAGTTGGTTGCAATCACTGCCCTTTGGAAGCATCACTACTTGGGAGGGAATGGCAAAAAAATTTATTGCTAAATATTTTCCACCTGCCAAGTCCACCCAGTTAAAGATAGAGATCAGCACCTTCTGGCAGATGGACACTGAACAGCTATACGAGTTGTGGGAAAGGTACAAAGAATTACTTAGACATTGTCCTAACCACAATTTTGCAGATTGGGAACAGATCGAGTGGTTTTAAAATGGACTGAATGCGCCTACGAGGATGAATGTGGGTTCTGTGGCTAGAGGTACCATTTTTGCTAAGGACCATGTGCAGGCCTATGATATGCTGGAGCAGATGACGGTTAATAGTTTCCAATGGCTATCCGAGCGTATGGAAGTAAAGAAGCTAGCTGGAGTGTATGTATTGGATCTCTCACATCCATCACCGCTCAATTATCTGCACTAACTACACAGGTAGCTTCTTTGAATAAGATTAATGTTGCAGATTCAAATGGAGTTGAAGGATCACATACCCCAGAGGAAGTTAATTATATCAATCCCAATGGCTACCGAAGTTATGGAGCTTATAGAGGTAATCCTGTTCCCAATACTTATCACCCTAGTTTGCGGAATAATGAAAATTTTTCATATGCTAACAATAAAAATAAGGGTGATGGTAAGCCTTCTTTGGAGGACGTTGTTAGTACCTTTGTGCAGGAATCAGGTAAGAGGATGGCGAGAACTGAGTCTCGCCTTGACAGCTTGGAGACGCACATGGCCAACATGGGTGCTGTATTGCAATCCATGGAGACTAGCATTGGGCATTTGGCGAACGCACTGAAAGATAATAACTGCGGCCAATTCCCAAGCAATACTGAGTTGAATCCCATAGAACAGTGTAAGGACATCAAGTTGAGGAGTGGAAAAGAAGTTGGAGTCCAAATCCCTATTGTTGCGGAGAAGAAATTGGAGAAAAAAAGTCGAGGAAAAAGAAAAGGAGCCTGAACCTGACTCGAAACTGATGTACAAGCCTCCACTCCCCTACCCACAGAGGTTCAAGAAGAAAGCTTTAGATGAGCAGTTCTCCAAATTCTTGGAGATTTTTAAGAAACTTCATATCAACATTCCCTTTGCTGATGCTTTGGAGCAAATGCCGAATTATGCTAAATTCTTGAAGGAAGTGATGTCAAAGAAGCGGAAGTTGGAAGATTTTGAGACGGTGAATTTGACTGAGGAGTGCAGTGCTATCCTGCAAAAGAAGCTACCACAAAAATTAAAGGATCCATGGAGTTTTACGATTCCTTGCATTATTGGTTCTTCTAATTTTAATAAAGCACTTTGTGATTAGGAGCTAGCATTAACTTAATGCCTTTATCTGTTTTCAGGATCTTAGGACTTGGCGAGGTGAAGCCCACAACAATCATGTTGCAGCTAGCTGATAGATCTATCACATATCCGCTTGGAATCATTGAGGTTGTTATGGTAAAAATAGATAAATTTATTTTTCCAGCTGATTTTGTAGTGTTAGATATGAAGAAGGACGAAAATTTGCCATTGATTTTGGGGAGACCATTCTTGGCTACTGCTGACGCCAAGATAGAGGTTAGAAAAGGTGTGTTGACGATGGGTGTAGACGGTGAGAAAGTTACTTTTAATGTGTTCAAGGAAGCTGAAAATCCATCCACGGAGAAGGTGTTCCTCATTGAACAATCAAAGAAGATGGAGAGCTGCTATGAAGTCGAGAGAAAACTAGAATTGCGAAGAGAGAATGATCCGAAGGTTCCAAAGAAGAAGAAGAAAAACAAATCAAAGTTTAAGAGGATCGTTGAGTATGTTTGGAGGGTAAAGGAAAAGGGAAACCCAAGGTTTTTTTTTATTTGCTTTATTTTTATTTGTTAATTTTAGTTGTTTTTGTTTTTTTTTTATCATGAGAAAACTAGACATCAATAATGATTTTGAATTGTGTAGGTGAAAATGTTTAGGAGCCAACCCTGATGAAGAGTTTTGAGTGATTAAGATGGTGTCGAGTACTGACGCTCGCTGCCCAAGGTATGTGTCCTTGTTTTGATTTACTACTGTACATTGAGGACAATGCACAATTTAAGTTTGAGGGGATGTGTGAAATTTGAAAATTTTCATGAGTTAGGTTGAGTTGAAGACATAATATGTAATTGTGATTTGCCTATGATGAAAATAACTTTTTGTGCTAAAAAGTTCATGCTAGCGCTATTTAATCTTGAGTTCTCACTTACATGCACGAATACCATGATTTTTGATACTCCTAGCAATTAGAGAAATTATGTGGATTTGTGATGTGGATTAGAGGATTTGATTCTTAACTCTTGTGATTTTTACTTGAAACTGAGGTAGAATTTTAAGATCACAGAAGTGATTTAGGAATTTTTGAATTCGTTGAGCCTTTTTAGCCATTATTCATTTTTTAGTCATATAAATCATGAAAAATCCTAAACAAATTTAGTAGCTAAAAAGTTCAAAAAAAAGTAATGGCGGAGAAAGTAAGGTGAGGGGAGGCCTTGAAAAGAAAAAAAAAATGGATTGAAATTATAGTCCAAATACAAGGTAAAGAGATGGAGATGTATGGAGTAGAAGAAAACCAAGACTAATGTCTGGCAATGCAAATAAAAAATTTTAGCTACTTATAATCCTGCACAAATTGAAAAATATACATTCCCTTTGCTTGAATCCCGAGTCTTTGATTACCATTGATACATATCTGGACACAGATCTCCTGTTGATTATACTTGAGCCTAAAAGTTAATCGAAAAAGTCTTTTTGATCTGTGTAAATAAAATTTGAACTTGGTTGATAGTATTTTGAATCTTGAGGGTTTAGTTAATGAATTTATGAAGCTTACGGATTGCGTGATTTTATCGAAAGTTGGGTGGGTAGATGAGATTGGCGAAATCACACACACACGAGAATTCTTGAGAAAATTAACCTACATGTTTATTTAATCTTGGAATGTAAAAATTCGGAGGTCGACTATATTGCTCATTATTGTTTTGCTCGGGACTAGCAAAAGTCTAAGTTTAGGGGAATTTGATAAGTGCATTTTATGCACTTAATTTATATATGATTTTGCTTGGCTCTCGTGATGTATCGAGTGGATATTATGCGTATTTGTTGTCGTTTTTATGAGATGCAAGGATTGGAGCAAAAGTAGCGAGAAGAAGTGGAAGGATGCATTATGGAGTATCAACTTCAAAATATTACTGGGAATTATTGAGAGAATAAAATCAGATCTCGACCGTTCATAATAGAGTTTAAGATGTTTTGAAGCTGCTGTCAAAATTTCAGATCAATCCAACGGTTAGCTTGTGAGATATGAGTTTTTGAAAATTGTCGCGCGCTGCAGAACAGCACATGCGAGAGGAGGGCGCGCCCGCACCGATTTTAGGAGCGCCCGTGCCATCCCTGGACGTGAAAAGAAGTTTAAATTCGAGGCTCAAGTGCGCCCTTGCCACACTATTGCGCGCCCGTGCCGCTCTATGCGAGAAATTGGCAAATTTTTGCAACTTTAAAACTCTCGATTTGTCGGGCTTTCTTTGACGGGCTTCGAGGAAATATAAAAGAGATTTCAACACAACATAAAAGGGAGAGAGCCGCCTGACAACACAACACAAATTGAGAGAGCTTGATCGTGACAATTGGAGAAGAAAAATATGTGCATCAACGTGAAGAATTTGAAGAACAAAGGAGAAGATCGTCAAACGGACACAACGTCGAATATTCGGATTTGTTTTCTTCCTTTCGAATTTGTTATCATTGAATTGATGTCTAGAATTTTGAATATGACTGGTGTTTATCTATTTTTGATCATGAAATAAATTTTCATAGTCTAGGGGTTTGATGTAGCCTGGTTGAGACGCTTTTATGAATTGTTAATTTTATTGGATTGAATTCTACTAAATTAATTGTTTTTCTAGCTTTGATTGTTTTTCCAATTACTTGATCACTAATTGAATTGTTATACTTATTTGAAATCATTGCTCGGGAGAGGGGATTTTCAATAGGATCATTAGAAATTACACTGTTAATTGTTTATATAGCTCGGGAGAGTGTATAACGTTAACGAAGCTTTAGGAAGAACATCGTTTTACACATATCACTATGACTAGATTTTTAATAGGGATATTGGAATTGAATCTTAGTTGATACACATTATTTGTTGCTCGGGAGAGGAAAATAATATAATTAAGTTTTCTTGGCTATTAATTGAATGGAATTCATGAAAATAATTTAATTAGGAGTAGTTGTTGTCGAAACCAGGTGAAATCAAAACCTCTAGACCATTTTTCTCTCGTTAATATTATTAGGAATTTGTGTGTGAGTTTTTCTAAAAGTTCTGAATTTTATTTTAAGTTGAAATCATAACTCTTTGTTTGATTTTCTAGATAATGTTTAGACGATTTTAATTACAAGCACTGATTTTTTTCAATTTACTCCCTGTGGGATCGACACTTGATTCATTCACTATATTAAAACTTGACACTCATACGCTTGCGAGCAATTTTCACAAAACATATAAACCTGCATATTCAATACTTTTCGTGCTGGGCATTAGCGCTCACGTCCCTTCTTTTATCTCGGACACCCAATTCGATTGGAAGGTTTTTAGGTGGATCAGAAGTGAGAGATGTAGTTGGTCGGTGACCAGGGCTTGGTAGCAGGAGTCTTTAGAAGAGTTTTAGATTAAGATTTTAACTGGTATTTATTCGATTTGGTTGTATTTAAGATTTAATTATCTTGGGCTGTATATCTTTAAGATTTTCCGCTATTATTTCTCTTATTATTTTTAATTAAGTTAAATGCATGCTTAATCTTCTGATTAGTAGGTGATCACGGTGCGGGTCACTACAGTATTTGTACTTGGTACGATCTCAGAGCACTCTGCGATTTGGGGTAATTTAGTAGTCTTTAGGGTTGCCAGAGATGAATAATTCGGTATTGCGGTAATCGGGGACGATTGAAATTGGAGTTGTATGGTCAAGTTAGGCGATAACTTGACAGTGGAGACAAGCAAGAGAGTTGGTGGTTTCCCAGGATTATGCATTCTTGTTAAGAAGAAACTGATATTGATTCCAGAAATTCCTTAGTGATAGCATTTGTATACTCGGGTTGAGTAACGGAAGGGAACAAAATTTCTGCTTCATGTGAGAGTTGTCCACTAAAAACGATATCGAGGGTGTCAACAGAACATTTCGACAAAGTGTTCTTGTGTTGAACCGTTATGTTGAATCCGACGAGTGTTGGAAAAGCTAATGGACATTAGCAAAGAGACCTCAGTTGTCTGATCGTGATAAAGTGACATTAGCTAGGATCTAGTTCACGAGATATAACAGGTTGTGTCACTAATCTTTCAACAAGTGATGCACGATGTCTCTGAAAGGACTGAGATAGTCGATGATCGACTTAGTAGCCAACGAGGTTTGCCTTTGAGATTGAAGACTCCACAAGATCGGGATGGATCGAATTCGTTCTTTCCAGTCAGTGGGTCACATCTGTGTGGACTATTTATCAAGGATATTGCATTTTAGCAATGGACAATGGTCTGATGCGTGATAGGTAGCTAGTGATGATGGTGTCATCAGAGACTCCGAGATGAGTTATACCAGGTTCAATGACTGTCGAGTTTCGAGACAGAACAAGAAGTGTTTCCATATGTATGTGCACTGTGTAATGTCCCAGTCAAGCATATTGGTGAAAGCTTGCCTTAGTCTTCATGTGTGTACAGTGATTGCAAGTATGTATATCTATCAGGGGGATGTCCATCGATTGGAATTCATGGGTGAATAACCTATGGTCGAGATGATGTAGATCATCAGAGATGCGATGATTGCCATTGAGGAATATGCGTATGACTTCGCAGACCAATGGTTCAAGGAAGGATTTTGTGACATGATTGTCAGGTGATGAGAATTTCATCAGGGCACATTGATGAGTTATACTAAGAAACGTGAACTGCGATTTGCACCAGACATGATGGTTTGAATTCTCGGTACCGCCTAGGAAGCTTGTTATGCTTCAGGAGGGCATGGGAAGGCGAACCAGTCTGGAAATCGTGGGAAGCAGTTACGTCGAGGTATGACTTTGAGTCAACTGAATTCTTTGAGGAGAGGTTCAGGATTTTATGTGTCAAGAGCAGTGTTAAGAAGAGTGTTTCCTGACTAGAGGTGTTATGCACCGAGAGCTTTTGGAACCATTAGATGGTTAGGTTCAGTTAGTGATTTGACGAATGTCATAAACCAGTCAGGTTATGACTTGGTCTTGGTCGGTCTAAGACTTTTCCTTGGGACGATGATCTTGATCTAGTGGGTGTTTGCTTCCTTCGTGATCAATGAGATCGTGGTCAAAATGGAAGATGTATCAGTGTTGTGATACATTAGTGCCAGAGGAGTTCGATTGCCGTCAAGTAACGTATTAAATTGAAACTGGAAGAATGCTAATGAGGTTCAGGATTAATGGATCTCGCAGGAATTTTGTCAAGAGTCTGAGTGTGTGTTGTGAAAAATACTCGCAAGTGTACGAGTGTCAAGTTTTAATATAGAGTGAGTAGAGTATCGTTTTCACGATGATTGAAAATTTATATTCACACCAAGTCCCGTAATTAGAATAATCTCAACTTTGTTTAGAAAATCAAAGTTTTAAATTTCAATAAACTAAAATAAAATAAAGAATCTAGAATTTGAAGGATGGCTTTGGGTACACGATCTGAGACGGGTTCTAGATACAAGATATCACTCGATTTTCATTCATGCAAATCATATTAATTGATTATATCATCTATTCCAATTTATAGGCCAAGAACCCTTAATTGTTATTTACTGCCTCTCCCGAGTGCCGAGTAAATATTATTATTCTAATGCTAATTTCTATATCCCTATCAGAAATCAAACAACAAAACAATTTAATCAAGTTCTATGGTTCTCTTTCAGTGACCTCAAAGAAACTTGTGAGCTCCCGACCTCTACAAAAATAATAGGTTGTGTTTTCCTATGATCCTATTCAAAATCTCCTCTCCCGAGTGCCAGATTTCAAATAAATATAACAATTCAATTAGTGATCAAGTAATTGAAAGACAATCAAATCAAGAATAGACAAATAAATTATTAAGAACAAATAATATTAGGCAAAATAATAGTCAAAACATGAAACTCCAATCAAGATCCTTCAATCTCTAGAAACAACTAATAAGTTTATAATGAAATAATCAAACACATAGACATATCCAAAAATCTCATCATAAATCAAGGCAGATAATAAAAATCACAGAGTAGAGTTGATTCTCCGTCCCCTGATGAATTTCCTCTGTATGGTGATTCGATTATCCTTTGCCTTTCGCTCCCACGTCTCAAATTTGTGTCCCAAGCCTAGTTGAATGCGTAGTTGTTTTGTTCTGTTGTTTGGGTGCCGCTTCTTCTCCTCTCAAGTCTCTCAAAAGTGTGCGTCTTTTGTGCGGCTCCTCTTGTGCGGCTCCTCTTCCCTAATTGTGCCTAAATATATCCTTTTATATGCCCCTAAAATCGTCCAAAAAATGCCCAAAGAAAACCCAAAGTTTCCTTCAAAAAAAAATCACAATATCTGACTTAGCGACGGCGCGGCCGCGCATGGCTCTCGGGTCTGAAATACTGCATCGCGTGACAATTTTAAAAAAATCATATCTCACAATCTAACCGTCGGATTGATATGAAATTTTGACAGTAGTTTTAAAAAATCTCAAACTTTATTCTGAATTGTGGAGATCAGATTTTGTGGAATCAATAATTTCCAGTAATTTTCTGAAGTTGATACTTCATAATGCATCCTTCCGCTTCTTCTTGCTACTTTTGCACCAATCTTTGAAACTCACAAAAACAACAACAAATATTCATAATACCCACTCAATACATCACAAAAGCCAAGTCAAATCACATATAAATTAAGTGCATAAATTGCACTTATCAGTGTGTCGGCAGCTATTTCGATCAGAAACTCGAGCAAGTGTCTCTAGTATGTTCTCGAGGTTCTACCATAGATTTTGATGACGAAATCTTTTAAGGTGGGGGGAATAATGTAGTAACCCGTATCCAAAATTAATGATTAATCATGTGATCATGTTTTGATTTAATAAAACATGAATAAAGAGATTTCAGATGGATTAACGGACTTCAGAAATGGACACAGAATGATCGGAAATGTCCCGAAGGGTTGGGTGGAATGAAAGAACCGTTGGGAAGAGATTCAAGATTTTTTGTGTCAAGAGCATTGTTAAGAAGAGCGTTTCTTGACTAGAGGTGTTATGCACCAAGAGATTTTGGAACCATTAAATGGTTATGTTCAGTTAGTGATTCGACGAATTTCGTAAACCAGTCAGGTTATGACTTGGTCTTCGTCAGTCTAAGACTTTTCCTTTGGACAGTGATCTCAATCTAGCGGGTGTTTGCATCCTTTGTGATTAGTGAGATCGTTGTCAGAATGGAAAATGTATCAGTGTTGTAATACATTAGTGCCAGAGGAGTTCGATTGTCGTCAAGTAACGGAGTAAATTGCAACTGGGAGAATGCTAATGAGGTTCAGTATTAATGGAGCTCGCAGGAATTTTGTCAAGAGTCTGACTGTGTTGGAAACTATTTCGACCAGACACTTGAGCAAGTGTCTTTAGTACATTCTCGAGGTTCTACCCTAGATTTCAAGGATGAAAAATTTTAAGGGGGGAGAATGTAGTAACCCGTATCCGAAATTAATTATCAATCATGTGATCATGTTTTTATTTAGTAAAACATGATTAAAGAGATTTCAGATAGATTAACGGACTTCAGAAATGGACTCAGAATGATCGGAAATGTCCTGAAGGGTTGGGTGGAACGGAAGCAACGCTGGGAAGAGATTCAGGATTTTCTTGTGTCAAGAGCATTGTTAAGAAGAGCATTTCTTGACTAGAGGTGTTATGAACCAAGAGCTTTTGGAACCATTAGATGGTTATGTTCAGTTAGTGATTCGACGAATGTCGTAAACCAGTTAGGTTATGACTTGGTCTCCGTCAGTCTAAGACTTTTCTTTGGGACGATGATCTCGATCTAGAGGGTGTTTGCATACTTCATGATCAGTGAGATCGTGGTCAGAATGGAAGATGTATCAGTGTTGTGATACATTAGTGCCAGAGGAGTTTGATTGTCACCAAGTAACGCAGTAAATTGCAACTGGGAGAATGCTAATGAGGTTCAGCATTAATGGAGCTCGCGGGAATTTCGTCAAGAGTCTAAGTGCGTCGGAAGCTATTTCGACCAAAACCTCGAGCAAGTGTCTCTAGTACGTTCTCGAGGTTCTACCCCAGATTTCGAGGACGAAATCTTTTAAGGGGGGAGAATGTAATAACCCGTATCCGAAATTAATGATTAATCATGTGATCATGTTTTTATTTAGTAAAACATGATTAAAGAGATTTCAAATGGATTAACTGACTTCAGAAATGGACTCAAAATAATAGAAAATGGCTCGGAGGGTTGGGTAGAACGGAAGAAATGTTGGGGAACGGATCCAACGTTCTAGCCAACTGATGTCACCCATGACATCAGCAAGATGACATCATTGCTTACGATCGTGATGTGACAATCGGATGCAACGATGGTGGAACGGACGCAATGTTCAAGAACGGATGCAACGAACCACGAACGAACGTTCCGTTCTCTGTCTATAAATAGAGGTGCCGAGGCTCATTTGAAACTCGCCCCTCTCCTCTCTTTTCTCTCTTTTCTTAGCCTTCTAACTTAGATCTAGGGATTTCTAGGCGTCCTATTGGGAATCCAGAAGTAGCGGAGCGATCCCGATGTCGTAGCGGAGTTGTGCCTGAGTTTTGGGGTAGTCTCCATCAGTGGGCTAACGATGGACGCAAGTATAGCTTTTGCTTCCTAAAATAATTTGAGAGTATGCAACAGCTTAGTTAAGGCATTTAGAGCTTAATGAATGATGCATGTATATTTGCATTTTATAGCTGATCATAGGCTTGGAACTTAGAGTGGGACTGCTAGGAACTGCTTGTAGTAAGGTACGTAAGTACTGACTGAGATGACCATCATGATATATATTATATGTGTTACATGAGTATGTGCTATGTGTTTTATATGTTTTACAGCTTTAGCACATGCATATTTTTACGATAGACTGCATCTGGTATGATGTGAGTCATGACAGTTTCCATAAGGAGCTTGTAACTCATAATGAACTCGAGGCAGGGATTGCCAGTTTCAATATAAATCAAGTGTCCTGTTTTGGATTAGAGTCAGGATTGGGGAGACTCAGCCCCTGGTTTTGCTATCACTAGGAGCAAACACGACGGAGGAGTAGACGTTATAGTCGGTAGGAGAATATGGGAGCGGCACGGCGGATTAGCTATCTGGCACAGCCCTACATATTCTTGGCGCCCTGAGTACACTGTTTTACTTTGGTTTTAAATATACTTATGTTCTACATATATGTTATATATCATTGATTTCGTATTGAGCGTAGTCACTCACATCCCGTATTTTCTATATGTCTGGACACCCATTCAATGGGGCAGGTGTATGTGCAGGATTGAGCACCAGGAGCTTGGAGAAGCCAGTGACCCTTGAAGACAGCACGATTAACTGTAGGTCTTAACCCTTAGGATTATTTTTAATTCGATTGGGTTGTATATTGGTTATTTAACCGGTTGTATTTTTCCGGTCTGCTTTTATTTAAGTCTTCCGCAACAATTTATTTTAAATGCATGTTTAATTATGCTCTAACTCTAATTAGGTAGTGGATCCGGGTTGGGTCGCTACATTCATCCTGATGAGGGTGATTGTTTGTATTTTTACGGTGAGGGAGCGTTACCCCCGATGACATTTGTGTCGGCTCTGAAGGCTTGTCGTGCCTTAGAGTTTTATGGGAACGACTATCTCATCTATGATGTTGATACTACCCAGAGTTGTCATGATATTGAGCATATTCCTGTTGTTAGTGAATTCTTTGATGAGATTCTTGGTTGTCCTCCAGTGCGAGAGGTAGAATTTGGTATTCATCAGTTTCTAGGAACCTCTCCGGTATCTCGTGCACCATATCGTCTGGTTCCGTAAGAGATTCGGGTGTTGAAACAGCAGTTAAATGATCTGCTGGATAAGGTATATATTTTCCTAAGTGTTTCTCCTTGGGCAGCTCCAGTCCTATTTGTGAAAAAGAAGGATGGGTCGATACAACTATGTATTGACTACAGATAGTTGAATCGCGTCACCATCAAGAACAAATACGCGTTGCCATGAATTAATGATTTGTTTGATCAGTTGCAGGGTACTTCTGTATACTTGAAGATTGATTTGAGCTCGGGATACCACCATTTGAGTGTTCGCGACCCAAATATTTCTAAGACTGCTTTTCGAACCAGGTACGAACATTATGAATTCTTGGTAATGTCATTCGGTATGACGAATGCACCTGCAGTCTTTATGGATTTGATGAATCGTGTGTTTCGTGAATACTTGGATAAATTTGTGATTGTCTTTATTGATGATATCCTAGTATATTCATACGATATGGACGAGCATGCACAAAATTTGTGAATTATTTTTCAGACGTTGCGGGAAAAGCAATTTTACGCTAAACTGAGCAAATGTGAGTTCTGGATGGATCGAGTCATGTTTCTTGGTCACGTGATATCCAGAGATGGAATATCGGTGGATCTGATTAAGGTTGGGGCATTTCTGAATTGGGCACGACCTACTACGGTGGCTGAGATTCACAGTTTCCTGGAACTAGATGGATATTACCATAGGTTCATTGAGAATTTTGCCCAATTAGTCAGACCATTGACACATCATACACGGAAGGATATTCCTTTTGCTTGGTCTTCTGAATGCGAGAAATATTTGAAGGAAATTTGTAAACGTCTGAAAACAGCACCTGTGCTTGGTTTACCATCGGGAACAAGAGGCTACAAGATTTACAGTGATGCCTCTTGTCAGGGGCTAGGATGTGTACTGATGCAGCATGAGCATGTTAAAGTCTATTCTTCTCGACAGCTGACGATGCATGAGTTGAATTATCCAGTACATGATCTGGAGTTAGCCGCCATTGTGTTTGAGCTTAAGATCTGGCGTCATTATTTATATGGAGAGCGACTTGAGATATTCATGGATCATAAGAGTCTGAAGTATTTATTCACTCAATATAAGTTGAATATGAGACAGTGACGCTGGATGGATCTAATGAAATATTATGATTGTGAAATTAAATATCATCCAGGTTCTTCTAATCTCACAGCTGATGCTTTGAGTCGACAGGTTAGACTCTCTGCTCTTCAGACTAGTTAAATCTCTAACATGATTCAAGATTTCTGTTCTCTTGGTTTTAATTTCAAGCACAAGAAAGGAGCAAATGTAATTCGGTTGAATCTTATTCTTGCTGAGACAACAATGTATTATCGGATCAGAAATACTCAAATGTCTGATTATAAGACACAGAGATTGGTGCATCTATCCAATGCAGGGAATACATCCGAATTTCATTTCGAATCTAATGGATTATTGTGCTTGTCCAATCGAGTGGTTGTGCCTGATAATGCTGAATTGCAGAATGATATCTTAGAACATGCACATCGCAGTAGACTAATAGTGAACCCTATAAGCATGAATATGCATAAGGATTTGAGATCCAGATTTTGGTGGAAAGGGATGAAGAAAAGTGTGTACCAGTTTGTTTCTAAATTCCTTGTTTGTTAGCAAATCAAGGTTGGGCATAGGCGATCAGGCGGACTACTGCAGAGTCTAGAGATTCCAGAATGGAAGTGGGAACATGTGACTATGGATTTTGTCACCCACTTTCCCATAACCTATAGACAGTGTGATCGCATGACATGCTTATACATCCAGGAAATTGTGATATTCCATGGTGTTCCATTGAGTATTGTTAGTGACAGGGATCCGCGATTTACCTCACGCTTTTGGGGTAGTTTTTAGCAAGCATTGGGTACCACTCTGAATATGAGTACATCATATCATCCTGAGATGGATGGACAGTCAGAGAGGATGATACGTACTCTCGAAGATATGCTGCGAGCTTCTGTCATGGACTTTGGTTTATCTTGGCAGGATAATTTGTCGTTGATCGAATTTGACTATAATAATAGTTATCACCAAAGCATCGGTATGGCTCCCTTCTAAGCATTGTATGGTTTTCGTTGTCGTATACCTTTTTTTCTAGGATGAGGTTGGTTAACGATTGGTGGAGGGACCAGAATTGGTGCAAAAGGTTGCAGACAAGGTAGATTTTATTAAACAAAGTATTAAAGCTGCCCAAGACAGGCAAGAAAGTTATGCTAACACCCATCGAAGGCCATTGAATTTTGAGCCTGAGGAGCATGTTTTTCTTTGGGTATCACCTTTTCAAAAGGTAATGCGTTTTGGGGTGAACGGCAAGTTGTCACCACGTTTCATTGGACCATTTGAGACTCTGGAAAAGGTAGGAGATGTGGATTACTGATTAGCTTTACCGCCATATCTATCTGGTAACCATGATGTCTTCCATTTACCATTGCTTCGGCAATACATATATGACGAATCGCATGTGATATATCCGATTGATGTGCATCTTGAACCTGATTTGTGATACGTGGAACGACCAATTAAGATTCTTGACAGAAAAGAGAATGTCATCAGAAATAAACGCATACCATTGGTAATGGTACAATGAAAACGTAGAAGTGTTGAAGAAGAAACTTGGGAACTTGAGAGCCGAATGCGGACATACACCATGAGTTATTTGTTGTATATTCTATTGATACGTATGATGTGTACATTATATTTTAAGTATACTTATGACATGTACAGTATGATTTTATGAATAAACATGGATGTTTTGTTCCTTGATTGTTACCCTGAATTAAATTTCAAGGTCGAAATTTCTTAAGTTTGGGAAAATGTAGTAACCCGTACCCTATTTTAAGTTAATTAAATGATAAACATGATTAAGGGGTTACTAACCCGTGATCAAGGGATTAAAATATGAATTCAGGACATAGGAAATCATGAAAAGTTTGGAAGGTCCAAACTGAGTTCGGAAGATCCGAACTACACACAGTTCGGAAGAAACAAAGCTCTTGGACTGTAAAGTAAATCAGAACATCCGATCGTAAGAACGGAGCTTCTGATCGTGATTGGAAGGTCCAAATGCAGGATCGAAGCTTCCGATCATGTGTACCGGTGACTAATACATGAAGTCTGACATGTGTATGCCATGCAGAGATCGGAACATCTGAACTCCAATCGGAGCATACAATCTCCGGCTTCTGATGGCGTGTCAGGCATGCAAAGATCGGAGCTTCCGATCTCAGCCGAGATAGGGGCTATAAATAGGGATCCTTGGGTGATAAATTAAATCACAAATTCCGAGTTTCCTTTCTTTGATCAGTATTATTATTGAGGGTCGGATGGTATAAGTGAGGTGCTTCAGGAATAACATTCAGTTGAGAGTAGAAACTTGGATTTTGACATCAACGGGCTAATGACGGACAAAGGTATGGTCCGTGAATCCTATTTAATTTATAGGAGTATATGTTAGCTTATCTAAAGCTAGTAGAGCATGATTAGTGATATGATATATATTTGACTGTAGGCTTGGAACCTAGACTCTGATAGACTTGATTTACTACTAGAGGTACGTAAATACTGACTGAAATATCCAGCGAGTATACATGCTTATATGTTGTATTTACGTGTCATGATTGTGTGGCATGATATATGTTTTACTGCTTTTGTATTTATATGTCATGTGCTCATACACGTTGAACATGTTTCCTTTGTGATATCCATGATAGTAGAGCCGCTCAGCTAAACCTTCTTATATTGTCTGACTCCGAGAGTTACCGCGTGAGCGGAGACAGATACTATGGTGATCTAGATGAGTGTGGATGTACCTTGTGGTTTGATTCCCATGTGGTACTACCCTCAGGGCGCCTAGTCTAAGCATGACTTGATAGATGACCAGATACCAAGTCATCACACTTGCATGTCTCATATATGTATGTTTACTCATATTTACGTACTGAGCGTTAGTTGCTCATGTTCTGATTATATTCTTGGAAACCTCATTCCATGGGGCTGGTCTGAAGCTGAACGGGGCGAGTGGATTGAGGCAGTGTTAGCTTCTGGTTCAAGATTCTTTTGAAGTTTTTACTACAGTTTGTATACATTTTTTGGATTAAACATTTGGTTTGGTTTTACCGGTTTTATCCTTCCGTATTTCTTATAATTATGGGATTTTAGTTTCCATGCAATAAACTCTATTTAAGGTTGATTAATTACTGTTATTTATATTAAGCTACTTGCATTCTTAAAATTGTTAGTTAGTAAGTGATCCGTGCGGGTCACTACAGGTTAATTGTATCGACAGGCAGAAAACATTCTCCAGAGTAAGAGGTATTTCTCTTCCTTCCGACCAGGTAGTTCTTTGGGGCCTAAAACCCGGTCTTTCAAGAAGCCTGGTGCATCTGATTCTTCTTCGGGTTCTGGTGGTAGTGTTTTCCACTTTGGGAAGAACCAGATCCGAATGTTGATACTCCACTCGTCTGCTGGAAATATCTTTTCATGTGACCCATCTGACCACAACGGAAACAAGCACCACCTGTTTCACGACATTTGTCTGTAGGATTTTGTCCTCCACACATCTCGCACTGACCCCTCTTCTTCCCAAATTGGAACACACCTCCACCGGAACCTGAACCTAGAGAAGAAGATGCACTAGGATTCTTGAAAAGTGGACTTTAGGCCCCAAATAGTTACCTTATCGAAAGGAGGAGAAGTTACTTTTGCGCTTAATATTGTCCTCTTCTTAATTACAACGGTTAACCAACACCTCATACGACGTCGGATCGTCACAGGTAGCCACACGGTTGTGAATCTCTGGATCAAGGCCCTGCAGAAAGTGGTCATACTTGGCCTCGGAGAAATTGGAAATGTACAAGCAATATAGTAACAGCACAAAGAACTTCTGTTGGTACTCGTCTATAGTCATGTACCCTCAAGTTCATCAGCTCGTTCGTTTCCTGATGGATTGTTGGAGGGAAATACAGTTTCCTGAATGCCTCGCGAAACTTGACCCATGTAGCTGCAGCTCTCTCAAATATCAAGGGCGTAGAAGTGGGCCTCCACCACTTGCGGGTACTCCCTTCTAGAAGGAATTTAACAGCCTGCATCTTCTGCTCATCGGTGCAGTGATACACCTCGAATCAGTTATCCATCCTCTCTAACCAGTTCTTCGAGTCTTCTAGAGTCTTGCCGCCTACCAATGGCTTAGGAGCCAACTGCACAAACCTGCGCAAGTGAAAGCGGTGTTTGTAATCCCTGTGGTGATGGTGTCTCCGTGGTTGATCCCTCACCTCGTCATCTCCCCAACGTCCTCCAACACACTCATGTCTCTCGTCTCCACGTCCTACCATCTATAAAAGTAACATAATTTTAACCTCAAGACTGTGTACCTAGATCCCAAATCTCAATGCAAGTTCTGATGCATTACTATTGTGACCCGTCCCGAAATCACTAATTAATCAAACCTTAGCCATGAAAAATAACTTAAACACAATAATCAATTAACAAGAAAAATCTTAAATAATTAAACTAAACTATCGTCAAGAATACTGCGGCTCCAAATACAAATATCGATAAATATTTATAAAACCCAATCGAGGATAATACTAACTTTCACAAATAAAACCTGGTACAGTACAATCCTTCCTGCTGCAGCTCAACAACCGCTACTGAAACGACCCAAACTACTACTGATTTTTTTTTATAATTTATTTACTTTAAAATATTGATGGTACATATATGCCCATACATATATGTACTTATACTTAAAAATAATTCGTCATAAAATATAGTACATAATAACTTTAAAATATTTATACTTAAAATAGTTTTTCATAAAATATAATATTTAATATATATTTGCATGCAATTAAATTAAATACTTAAACATACAAAAATCTCATGCATGAAAACCTCATAACATAAATACTTAAATCATAACCCATCATAAAATCTCATGCATACTTTATAAATCTCAAAACCATGCAAATTATATTAATTAATAATATTCATGTGCGGAATAAATAATTTTGTTTAAAAATAAATTCTCAAAATAGTATCATCATATGGTCACGGGATGAACTAGCTGCTCTGACGCTCACACGCCTTTACTGCCAGTTGGGACAACATCTTCATCATAAGACTCATGCTCACCTGCATCATTTAAATCTACTGAGCCTAGAGGCTCAACACGTTTTATCTTTATATAACAACATGAAACACATGCATGCACACTTCATATAAAATATCGTGAATATTCTTATGCATGCATGATCTTAAAACCATTACATAAAGCAGCATCTTAAACATCATCATCATCATATCTCATAATAAACATTATCATCAAATACATAATCATATCTTGAGTTTGATCATTATACATAATATCATATGGGATGTCATAAACTGAAACTTTCATATAGGTTGTATCAATTTCGTGTGACCGTGACATATTTGATTGATCAATCTAAAAACCAACGTATGTGGTGGTGGGATCTCTACCTCTTATGTCACTTCACCAGGGCTTGCCCCGGATCCATAGGCACATAAACATAACCATATGTAAAGGCAATTGGGCCCCAGTCTCCCGACACACAATCCCGTAAGCATATGGAAATGGCTCCGGGCCTAGGCATCCCATTCACAATCCCGTAATTGTCACACGCCCACTTCAACTTTCTTAAAAAATATTTTCTTTACATGCCCTTAAACTTTACATTAATAATACTTGCATGATGCATGAACTTAAAATCATCATTATTTCTTTATTTCATTAAAATTTTCCAGTAAATATATATTTAATTTATTTTCTTAAAAATCATACTTATATATCATAAAAATAAATGCATAAATTAAATATATATTTACGGATCACTTATTTTCTCCAAAGACGTGTTCGAGCTACTGACCCCTTAACTTAAGCCCATAAATTTTTAGACTGGCCCAATAAAACCTTAACTCATCGTAAATAGCTCATTCACCACTTAGACAGACCTATTAACTTATATTTGGTCCATCAACTTAAGCTAACTCATTAATAACTTAATCTACCCCATTAACTTAAGCTAGCCCATTAACACTTAATCTTGCCCAATTATAACTTAGCCCAACGTAACTTGGTCCGTTAGCTCTCATGGATCACTAGGCCCAATACAAACTAATGGGTTAACTTAAATTATTAACTTAAGCCCAAATAATTAAACATAAACACTCAAGCCTATTAACCTTGTAATTAAAATACTTATGTCTCTAATTAAATTACCCGAGCCCAATAATAAAACAACCCGGACCCAAATGCATCTAACATGACCCAAATAAACTCCAACCCGACCCAAGAATACCCTGCCCGAGACCCCTGACCGCTACCCAAAAATCTGCCCAAAAACCAAAACTCTAGCTCCCATTCAAACCCTCACGTGGTAGCCTCCACATTCAGCCTCCTACATCCCTACTCCGGCAACTACTGGTTGGACCCTCCCAGGGTCCAGCCGGTCATAATGGACTAAGACTTGACCCAAGAAAGGCCTTTCATGGATCAAAACAGTATCCCCTTTCCCAACCCAGCGCAGTTTTGACTAGTCTGTACATATCCTCACTTTCCGACCTGCTCTGGCAACCACTGGCCAGAGCCCCAGCGGCTGGACCTTCCCAGGATCCAGGAGCAACCCTCAAACCAGTCTTGGCCTGAACCAAGCCCCTAAACCTCAAGAAAAAACATGTGCGCTAGCTGCTGTTCATGGTGGTTTAAGCTTTTGTCCAGCCCACCTTGGTCCAAACCACCTCTCTAAACCAGACCCTAAAGACCCTATCTCTACCCTTGAACCATTGGTTTGCCCCTCGAACATCCCTTAGATCAAAAACTTGCAAAAACAATCCATCATGTGATAAAAACGTGAGTAATTTTGCATGAACATGAACATTTTTATTCTAAAACCACATACACATGCAACATCAAATCTTGTTTGCATGAATCAGTGTATTATGATTTAAATGGTAAGCAATAAGGGATAGAAAACATGCCTTTTGCGTTATATACGCTTGAATTTACGTTATCGTTGCGTAAATCATCGTCTAGGACAAACGGAGCGTCAAATCTCCATGTTTTTCTCAATATTCACGTGAAAGTGTGTGTGAGTGTGTGAATGTTGGCTGAGAAATCTGCTAAGAGGCAGCTGGAGGTGTTTAACTTGATGATGGGAAAAGAATGGGGATAAATTCTATGTATATATTTGTGTGTAAAATGGGCTTGGTTAAATAAAACAATCAATAAAGTTAAAAACATTTAATCCCACTAATATATCAGATAAAAACTTTATAATTTAAGTAATGAATGTTAAATGCTATAATAAAATTTAAAACATGCAAATAAATCACATAATTCACATAATAGCACATAAAAATAATTTAACCCATTTTTTATTTTAAATTACTTAATTTTCCTAATTTTGCATGCGGGTTTACGTAAACTAATTTTCGGGCGTTACAGCTACCTCCCAGTCCATCCAACCCAAGTCGCGCCCTGTAGAATGGGGTGTCCAGAACAAAAACCAAGGACGTGACCTTAAAATGCTCAGTACAAAGGTATGAGTATACACATGCTATGAATTCTAAATGCAAATGAACATGTACCAAAAACCTATCACGGTAGCAACTCTTGCTCAACAAATTGCGCCATGGTATGTTGCACACTGGGCCGTTAACCGCTTAAATCGGTGTAATAAAAATCTACTGGCAAACATACCAGGTCAAGTAATAGTAGAGTGGACAAAGGTCAAGATGTCTAACCTACATGGACTGTTTATGTATGAGTACCAAAATATGATTATTCCTACTTAATCTAGACTAATCAATAAAAGTGATGAATTTTCATATTTTTAACTAATAAATTAAATTGCAAATAGAGTTCAATTAAAAACGCAACAAGAATTTTTTGATTAAGTTCAAGTATGAGAAAAGCTCAATCAAGGACACACGTAGGTACCGGGCAAACTATGTAACATGTAGCAGAATAAGGATTCAGATTTAATCTTAATTTACAGGAATTTTCCTAACTTGTTCAAAGGTCTATTTCTAGAACAATCAAACTATTCAAATATTGACAGATTCATTTTTCGTAATTCTAATCAAATTTGAATGCATTAAAGATTTATGAAAATTCAGTTTTCACCTAAATCGCACACTGAAACCGAATTCTATTTTTAGTCAGTTTTACCATGTGTTAACTATCAAAATGATCAAAATTAATTCCTCCTCTGTTGACTTGGAATCGATTAACATGGAAGCAAACAGTTGATCAGGTTATTCACAAAACAAAAATAAATCTGACAATCAATAAAATAAAATCATGTCTGAAAAATCCCAAACAAACATTCACATTTTCTACATAAATTTGTCCGGCTCAATAACGTGGCCTTGATCGAAAAGAAAGAACTACTCAAGGTCTAACATGATTCACAATCAAAGTTTTTTAATCCAAACATGAATTAAAAATCAAAAATAAAGAAAAGAAGAAGAACAAATGTGTAGATGATGATGATAGCCGCCTCTTGCCTCTTCAATCCTTGCATAACCCTTTTTCTAATGGGAATAAAACCTTTTATACGCCCAATGATCCCCAAAAGATAATATCCTTCCCGAGCAAGAGTTTACAAATATAAAAATTCTATACGCGTGTGTCTCGCTCGAGCGAGCATAACGTGCGCTCGAGCGAGCGTAACTCTATTCCGAGGAATTTTCTGATCCTCCTTTCTCGCTCGAGAAAGCAAAACGTGCGCTCAAGCGAGCATATTTTTGTCTCGAGGATCTTCCTTCTCTCGCTCGAGCGGGCTCAAAGTGCGCTCGAGCGAGTATACTTTTGTAATTTTTCCTTTGGTCTCGGCCTCGCTCGAGCGAGTATAAATCTGGCCCAATCTTCATTTTTTCTGAAATTATCCTACGAAATAAACCAGGAGAAGAATTATGCTGACAAATTCATGAAATATGCTAAACTAAATAAAAACAACTACAATAACATATGAATGCATGACAAACAATAACAAAATATCACATAAATATGCATATAAAACACACTTATCAACTCCCCCATATTTAAATATTGCTCGCCCTTGAGCAAGACATGCAAAAACAATATGCAAACAATGACATAAGTAAGAATGAATCATGAACAAAATAGCCTCAAAAAAGTTCCAACTTCAACAACTAAAAATGCCAAATACTTTTGATTGTCCAAAATACACTGTCAGTTTAACGTAAACGTGCGTGTACGCCATGTCATTCCAGTTTCATGCATATTCAAAAGAATCTATCCTAAGAATACTTAGCAACCTATGACAAATCAACGCAAGTGACATAATCCAACACTCTCTCATCCCAACAATCCCAAACAAAAACATGTACTTTGTTGATATTAAATACACACATCTGGATTTTACACCCGGTTTTTTTTAAGCCCCAATAATTACCCGCAAGCTTAACTATAACTAAGATAGGATTCAAATTTCAATCCCCATGTCTATGCCTGGATGGAGCTACAATCTCATTTAGCCTGTAAACTTAGCTATGGAAGAATGATTAGAATTTCAATCATTTTCCAAGCCCGGATGGAATTTTAATTTTCAAATTTTCAAATTTTTAATCTCATGGAATCCGCATACTTAGCTATGAACAGAGGATTAGTATTTCAATCCCTTGCTCGTAACCCGGATGAAGTTAACTTTTTTTTTTTTCAAAAAATTTTGGTAAAAATTTCTAGGTGCGCCCTAGATCATACATGCAATTTCATAAAATCATGAGGAATCCAAATACACTATCATGATCAACAAACACCTATTGTCATGCAATGGTCAAGAAAACACGAACTTCATTAATTAATTTGCTACACTACACCAGTCTAACATGTGTGCTAAAAATGATTCACGATTCAACCAACAGCTTTTAATGTTCAATCAAAAGCAACATTTTTACAAAAAATTTTTTAAAAAATCTATCATCATAGGCCAACATTCATTTCTACTCATTCACACAACACAATCACAATAACATAATGTTATGCATGATTATTAACTATATGAAATAAACATAAACCAAATGAATGCACAACATAATGATCAATGAAACAAAACATAACTAAACAACACCCCCCATACTTATCTAAAGCATTGACCTCAATGCTCTAGAAACACAAACATAAGCAAAATAGGATAAAGAACAAAATGCAAACACAATGCAAAAAAAAAAAAAGAAAACTACCCTGGTTATAGATCCATCCACTCGCTTCTTGGCAGTATCAGTTGGGACGATACCAGCAGGCTGGGTATATCAGTCAGGCACGACCATTGGAATGAGAAAGAAGCAAAAATAACATAAATTTAAAAATAAAACAAAACAAAAAGAAACTAAAAAATAAGGTATGAACATTGGGTTGCCTCCCAGTCAGCGCTAAATTTATAGTCTATAGCCCGACTATATTCCTCTATTTAGTGGCGACATTCAATGTGGTTCCTCCACCCTCTGGGTAAAAGAGTGGGTGCCCGGTGAGCCAACTTGTGGCTAAGGGCTTTGATGACTCTATTTACAAACAATCTTTTGTTTAATATAATTTACACTTTTATAATGGCGTTTACTTTATATTTTATCATATTATTATGTTGTGACATACTATAAGATGTTTAGATGAAGACCTTGAATATACTATAGTGTATGTAAGATGTGGTGGCACATGGGGATGGCTATCATGAAACACATCTTATAGTCACTGTATATTCTAAACGGTTCCTAGTCGATTGAGCCGTCCGTTAATAAGGATAAGGATCGCTCGAGATTGAGACTAGCATTTGCAATGCCGAGTACCACGTTTCATTGGTATGGAACATAGAGATGTTCAAAGCATGCAAATGGATATTCATACGATGAATGATCGAACTATCCTATCCGGACTTTCCAAGTGGTTATCACTTATCGAGTGGATAAAGTCCGCGTTTTGGTTGTACACCATTAGTCCTTACTACTTGAAACATCATTGAGACTCTATATGCTAGTACTGTACTTTGACTCGTTTACCGACTCTATTGGGGTCATCAGGTGTCGGGATTGGGTACAGTTACGACACATATAGGAGTCGATGCTTTGTTGTCAAGGATTCACCACATATTTGCTAGTGTGGATATCCTATGCAATCTGAGGAGATATTAGTGTGACGAATCTCTGGCCAGAGTACATGATGTGTTTTAAGAAATGGTTTCTTAGTAGCTCATGCGATGTCACTATTTGATCTTCAAGATGCATTGCATAGTTATCGAATCTCGAACGACTCTCGATTTACCAATGGTTGTTGATTCGATCGGGATATATGGATGAAGGGACCGTACTGTACGCTAACCAAAATCTATTGGTTCTTGCAGGCACTATCAGTGATACCTAGGGAATCATGGGGCGATGTTGCTAGGCGCTCTTACCATGATTCGATGGGCAAGTCGGAAATTGTTGTTCCGAGTCACAAGGAGTTGTGAGCCCACGGCTAGCTGTATCCCTGAACCATTGAGGGTCACACAAGTAATGGATTTTTAATCCCCGTTGAGATAGTTAAATTTAAAGAGTTAAATTTAATAAACAAAGAAGTAGGACTTCTTATATCAGAGTAGAGGAGTAAGATTTCCTAAAATGACATAGGGATGGACATTTTTGGAAATCACTGAATTCGGATTCAGAAAATTTATCTTGACTTTAAAAGATGCAGAAATGGTTTCTGTGCACATTGGTGAAATTGGTTTATCAATCTGAGTCACGATGAATTTTATATTAATTTCTGAACATGCGGGCTTTGCTTGTCAGGCTTGAACTTATGACTAATGGGCCCTAAGCTGTTAGCAGCCCACATTATAAATAAGTTATTGCAGTACAGAAATTAAACAACAGAGGTCACAAAATTTTTCGAAAACCCTAGTTTTTCTTATAGTGGCCGCCGCCCCCTCTCTCTCTGTTCTAAAAATTCCAGCCTATGAATTTTGAATTTGCAGTCTGGTTTAACGGATCAAATTCGTTAATTCTGTTCGTAGAAACTTCTGATAGATTTTCTAGTGCAATCTATCAGAGGGATTAAACTTCTGTTCATGGACCTTATTGAAGAATTGTTCGTCCATCAGTTCCTGGGATATACAACAAGAGCAGTGTTGAAAACACTGGCGGTCAGATCAATCACGATTGATACCCGGTGCAGCGGAAGTTTAAAATTTTTTATCATGGAACAATTCCATGGTGTGGGTATCAACCATTCAACGATTAAATTATTGTGTGTGTAAAATTCAAATAACAATTAATTAAATTTTACCTTCAATCTCGAAGCGAGATTATTGGACACCACACAGATTTCTCTGCGCTTCTTGTATCTCCCAGGAACTGATGAACTCCTTCAATCAGGTCCACGAATGGGGTTTAAATCCCTCTGATAGATTGCACTAGAAAATCTATCAGAAGTTTTTCTGCGAAGAGATTAAACGAATCTGATTCGTTATTCCTGACTGCAATTAAAAATCACAGACCGGAATTTCTCGGACAGAGGGGGAAGGGTTCGGCCGAATTGTGAGAGTGAAAGGGGCTAGGGTTTCGAAAATTCTGCTCTCAAAATAATGACCTGTTATGTTTAATTTCTGTACTGAAATAACTTATTTATAATGCAGGCCACTAACACCTTAGGGCCCATTAGTCATAAGTTGAGGCCCGACAAGCAAAGCCCGCTCGTTCAGAAATTAATATAAAATTCATCGTGACTCCAATTGATAAACCGATTTTACCAATGTGCACAGAAACCATTTCTGCACATTTTAAAGTCAAAATAAATTTTCCTGAATTCGAATTCAGTGGTTTCCTAAAATGTCCATCCTTATGTCATTTTAGGAAATCCTACTCCCTTACTCTTATTTAAGAAGTCCAACTCCTTAGTTCATTAAATTTAACTCTTTAAATTTAACTATCTCAACGGGGATTAAAACTCCATTACACTGTGTGACCCTCAATGGTTCAGGGATACAGCTAGCCGTGGGCTCACAACTCCTTGTGACTCGGAACAACAATTTCCGACTTGCCCAACGAATCATGGTAAAGCGCCTAGCAACATCGCCCCATGATTCCCTAGGTATCACTGATAGTGCCTACAAGAACCAGTAGATTTTGGTTAACGTACAGTACGGTCCCTTCATCCATATATCCCGATCGAATCAACAACCATTGGTATATCGAGAGTCGCTCAAGATTCGATAACTATGCAATACATCTTGAAGATCAAATTAGTGACATCGCATGTGCTACTAAGAAACCATTTCTTAAATCACATCAAGTACTCTGGCCAGAGATTTGTCACACTAATATCTCCTCAGATCGCATAGGATATCCACACTCGCAAGTATGTGGTGAATCCTTGACAACAATGCATTGACTCCTATATGTGTCGTAACTGTACCCAATCTCGACACCTGATGACCCCCATAGAGTCGGTAAACGAGTCAAAGCACAGCACTAGAATATAGAGTCTCCATGATGTTTCAAGTCGTAAGGACTAATGGTGTACAACCAAAACCGCGGACTTTATCCACTCGATAAGTGATAACCACTTGGAAAGTCCGGATAGGGTAGTTCGATTATTCATCATATGAATATCCATTTGCATGCTTCGAACATCTCCATGTTCCCTACCAATGAAACGTGGTACTCCGCATCGCAAATGCTAGTCTCAAACTCGAGCGATCCTTATCCTTATTATCGGACGGCTCAATCGACTAGGAACGGTTTTAGAATATACAGTGACTATAAGATGTATTTCATGATAGACATCCCCATGTTCTACCACATCTTACATATACTATAGTATATTCAAGGTCTTTATCAAAACAACAATAGTATATCACAATATAACAATATGAAGTAATATAAAGTCATTGCCATTAATAAAAGTGTAAATAATATTAAACAAAAGATTGTTTATACAAAGAGTCATCAAAGCCCATAGCCACACAGTTGGCTCAATGGGCACCTACTCTTACAAGCAGAGTAATCTGTTGTTGTCCATAATCTCGTTTCGAGATTTCAAGATAAAAATTTAATTGTTATTTAATTTTTACACGCACAATTTAATCGTAAAGTTTTGATACCCATGATATGAAATCGTTCCATATAAAATTTTAAAACTTCCGCTGCACCGGGTATCAATTCTGATTGATCTGATCACCGTTTTCCAACAGTGGTATCAGAGCCAGGTTGCTCAGATCAAGCGATTAAATTAATCAATTGTACAAAATTTTTAAGCCTCGGTTTTTCAAACAAAACAAATTTTAAAAAATTAAATTTTTTGACGGGCAAAACACGGGCAGCAACGGGCGGCCCGGGAAAATTATTTTTTATTTTTTAATTAAAATTTTAATATGTTAAAATTGTATTTTTGGTCCGATCGAAAATTGTTTTTGATTGGTCCACGAGGCGTCGGATCGAATTGTTCGAGTCCGAAAAATTTAAAATTGATTTTTGGATAAATTTGAATTTTTGAAAAATGTATAGATTTTATCCGTTAAATCAGATTTTATGAAATTAATTATTTTTGGTACAATTGATGATAAAATATGATCTTATGGAAATATTGAGTAAAATATGATTTTATGTATAAAATTGGATTTTATATGTAAAATATGATTTTATTTGATAAAAAGATAAAATATGATTTTGTATGTAAAATAAGATTTTATATATGGAATATGATTTTATCCTTTTTAAATTTGCCATTGCATGTTATCCAATAAATTAATTTTGAATTAAATATTATTGGATAAGGATGATCGATTGCCATGACCAATTTTGTAGGTGTATGTTAGGAAATTTACATTTGTTTTTATTGTTGTTGGATTTATTAATGGGCCTGGTTTATGGCCCAATATGAATTGTCATATGTAATAAAAGTGGGCTTGGTTTATGGCCCGTTCCCACCCCTTAAAATGTATCCCCTACTTGTCATAGTTATTTATTGTAAATACATTAGACTTAGTAGGAGATGAAGATTTGAAGACGGAGGTGGGCCCAGAAGACAATAAAGACTGAAGAAATGTAAATTGGAAGCTCAATGTAATAGGATTGCATTGCATACCTGCATATTACCTAGGATTGGACTTAGACTCGTGATTGGCAACCACGGGTCGATTAGTAATGGAATCGATCATCCTAAAATATAATATATGATATTATCGTTGTATGCATGTTTAAGACTAAATTGTATGAATCCCGCAAGCATACAAATTTTAAATGATGAGACAAATTTTCAAAATTAAAATCCCTCATTTTAAATATGATTTTAAATTGATATCAAGATTAAAATGAAATTTAAATATTGTTTAAATGTTCCTACCTTCCATCAACGATCAATGTATGAGATGCTACCCGCGGATACGGTCCGGCTCATATTATTGGGGGGGCCCGTTCGTCGGAAAGCTGTACATTGGATCGACACATGTTGTAAGTTGGGTGGAACTCCCATGGGATCGGCTCATATTATTGGGGAATCCACATGGAGACCGTCCATCACAACTTAATATTGATGGGTCATCTTGACGTGTCACAATAAACGACGTCATATTATTGGGCCCTTATTGGACATGAGGTAAAAACGTGGAGGTTGCTTTGGAAGCAATTGGGCTCTACCTTTTGAAAATTATGGTTGACTGATATTATTCGGGACCATAGTTTGTCAATTGGACTCCATGTTCCCACTAAGGAAAACAGTTTCCCGTTTTCACTAGAGGGTAGTGAAATTGTTAAAATAGTGGGAGTGAGATTCATAAAATAAATTTCGCCTATTTTATGTCTTAGTAAATTAATTAAACAATCACTGATTATTGTCTGTTTCTTTTCAGTATTTCATTAAGATGAATTCGCGCAATCCACTATTCTCTATTCTCGAACAAAATAAACTGACTGGCGCAAACTATACGGAATGGTTCCGTAAGTTGAAGATTGTCTTGACCTCGGAGAAGATGCTCTACGTGTTATAAAAATCTCCTCCGAAGGAAGCACCAGCTGATATAAGTCCGGAAGAGTTGGCCAAACTTGATATATGGTGGGACCATGATATCAAGGCCAAATGCTATATGCAAGCTTCGATGTCTGATGAACTCCAGAGGCGATTTGAGGATACCGTGAATGCTGCTGACATTCACGTACAACTCAAGGAACTTTTTAGGGCTCAATCGAGAGATGAAAGGTTCGCTACTGTAAAAGAGTTAATGATGTGTCGCATGCATGAAGGGACTTCGGTCCGTGATCATGGGGTACGAGTGATTTGGCTCATTCAGAAGTTGGTAACGCTTGATTTGGTATTGGAGCATGAACTCAATGTGGACTTATTACTTCTTTCTCTTCCTTCATCGTTTGTCGGTTTTGTGGTGAATTTCAATATGAACAAGATAGAGGCCTCCCTTGAAGAGATGGTCAATATGCTTGTAACATATGAAGCCACTTTAAAGAAGGATAAACCAGTTCTCTTGGTGGGCTCCTCTTCTTCTGCTAAGAAGGGGCCAAGTACAAAGGGTAAGAAACGTTCTGCCCCATCCAAGAAAACCGGACCCGAGAAGAAGAACAAGACAAAGGCTTCAAACATGGAAAAGTCCAAGGATGTTTGCCATCACTGCAAGAAACCCGATCATTGGAAACGTAACTGCAAGGAATATCTAGAGCAGTTGCGAACTGCGAAGGGTATGTTTTATATTGAAATAAATGTTTCACTTAATACTACTTCTTGGGTATTGGATACCGGATGTGGATCTCACATTTGCAATGATTTGCAGGTGATGACAAGAAGTCGCAAGCTTAGAATGGGTGAGACCCAGCTGAGACTCGGAAATGGTTCTAGAGTTGAAGCCAAAGCTGTGGGAGACGTTTATTTAATTTTGCAGAACGATTTTAAGTTACTTTTGAGAGATGTTTTATTTGTTCCAGATTTGATTAAAAACATTATTTCTGTTTCTATGCTTGATAGAGATGGTTTTTCTTGCAATTTTGTGAATGGGATTTGCAATATTTACAAGAATGAATGTTTGATTGGAAATGGACAACTTGAAAACGATCTATATAACTTAAAATTAAAAGACGTTCCAATAAATTATGTTGATAAACCGGTAACAACGAACAAAAGGAAAATCGATAGTCAAAACCCAGCTAACCTTTGGCATGCTAGGCTAGGTCATATTTCCTCAAGGAGGATGAACAAGCTAGTGGGAGAGGGCATGTTTGATATGTCTGATATTAACTCTCTACCTACTTGTGAATCCTGCCTGAAAGGAAAAATGACTAAATCTCCATTCAAGGGGAAACCTAAGCGTAGTCAAAATCTGTTGGATTTGATCCATACAGATGTTTGTGGTCCATTTAGAATTGGTACTCAATTTGGCCACACCTACTTCATTACCTTTACTGATGATTATTCAAGGTATGGGTATTTATATTTAATGAAATATAAGTCTGAAGCATTTGAAAAGTTCAAAGAATTCAAGGCTGAAGTAGAAAACAAACTAGGTAAAAGTATTAAAGCACTTCGATCGGATCGAGGTTGAGAATACTTGAGTACCGAGTTTTTGGACATGGTTCGATCCATGATGAGCTTCACTGAGCTTCCACCTTCGTTTTGGGGCTACGTGCTTGAAACGGCGGTATTGTTGTTGAACAACGTCCACACCAAAGTAGTGGATAAAACACCATACGAGTTATGGAATGGCAAAGCTCCTAAGTATTCGTACTTGAGGATTTGGGGATGTCCTGCTTACGTGAAGCAGACAGTGGGAGATAAGTTGGATAGTCGATCCACCTTATGTTATTTTGTAGGGTATCCGAAGAATTCAATCGGATATTATTTATATCATCCTACGGAAACAAAAGTGTTTGTTTCAAGGAATGCCACCTTCTTGGAGAAGGAGTTCTTATTGGATAAGAAAGGCGAGATGATGGAACTTGAAGAAATTCGAGAAGAACCCAAAATACAAAATAATGATCCCATACCTCAAGAATCTTCAGAGGACACGCCTATACCTAGAAGATCCGAGAGGACTTCTAGACCTCCTATTCGATATGGTCTTCTTCTTGAAGGGGATCAAGATGAACCCGACGTTGGATGTGATCCAAGAAACTTCAAGGAAGCAATTTCTGATGCGGATTCAAATTTATGGCTTGAAGCTATGCAGTCGGAAATAGATTCGATGCATACAAACCAAGTTTGGTATTTAGTATATCCTCCCGATGGAATTGTTCCAATAGGGTGTAAATGGATCTATAAGAGAAAGCTTGGGCCTGATGGTAAGGTATTGACCTACAAGGCACGATTGGTGGCGAAAGGTTATACTCAAAGACAAGGAGTTGACTATGACGAAACCTTTTCACCAGTTGCGATGTTCAAGTCCATAAGAATCCTTATTGCCATAGCTGCTTGGTATGACTATGAGATATGGCAAATGGATGTGAATACTGCATTTCTTAATGGAAACATTAAGGAAGAGATCTATATGATGCAGCCTGAGGGATACACATCCATGGGAATTGAGCATAAGGTATGCAAGCTTCAGAGATCAATTTATGGTCTCAAACAAGCATCAAGAAGTTGGAACCAGAAATTTGATGAAACAATAAAGGATTTTGGTTTCATCAAGAACCCGGAGGAACCGTGCGTGTACAAGAAAGTAGTTAAGGATGCTGTGACATTCTTAGTACTTTATGTTGATGACATCTTACTCATTGGGAATGATGTAGGGATGTTGCAGTCAACAAAGATATGGTTATCAGGTAGATTCTCGATGAAGGATTTGGGTGAGGCATCCTATATTCTAGGGATACAGATCTATAGAGATAGATCTAAAAGATTGATAGGACTCACTCAATCAACTTACATCGAAACCATATTGAAAAGGTTTTCAATGGATGGGTCCAAGAGAGGACATCTACCTATGTGTCATGGAGTTTCTCTATCCAAGTCCTTGTGTCCCAAGACTGATGAAGAGAGAGAGAAAATGACACATGTACCATATGCGTCAGCCATAGGTAGTATCATGTATGGGATGATATCTACCAGACCGGATGTAGCATTTGCTCTGAGTGTCACGAGCAGATATCAAGCCAATCCCGGTCAAATGCATTGGAAAGCCGTGAAGGACATTCTTAAGTACTTGCGAAGGACTAAGAATATGTTCATGGTATATGGAGGAAGAGAACTGAAATTGGAAGGCTATACCGACTCTAGCTTCCAAAGTGACGTGGATGACTTGAAGTCAACCTTTGGATTTGTGTTCATGCTCAATGGCGGTGCTGTCTCTTGGAAGAGTTCCAAGCAGGACACCACAGCGGATTCCACCACTGAGGCAGAATACATTGCGGCATTAGCTGCTGCTAAAGAGGCCGTTTGGATGAGGAATTTCGTCCAAGAGTTGGGCGTTATTCCTGAAGTTGTTGGTCCAGTCCCGGTGTACTGTGACAACACGGGTGCCATTGCTCAGGAAAAGGAACCAAGGTCTCATCAAAGATCCAAACACGTACTGAGGAAATACCACATCATCCGGGAGATCGTGGAAAGAGGAGACATCACTGTCGAGAGAGTGGCCTCTGCAGACAATATCGCTGATCCACTTACTAAGCCCTTACCAGGACCATTATTTGACAAACATCGCGAAACAATGGGACTGCGTAGTATGACTAGTTGGCTTTAGGGCAAGTGGGAGATTGAAAGAGTGGGTGCCCGGTGAGCCAACTTGTGGCTAAGGGCTTTGATGACTCTATTTACAAACAATCTTTTGTTTAATATAATTTACACTTTTATAATGGCGTTTACTTTATCTTTTATCATATTATTATGTTGTGACATACTATAAGATGCTTAGATTAAGACCTTGAATATACTATAGTGTATGTAAGATGTGGTGGCACATGGGGATGGCTATCATGAAACACATCTTATAGTCACTGTATATTCTAAACGGTTCCTAGTCGATTGAGCTGTCCGTTAATAAGGATAAGGATCGCTCGAGATTGAGACTAGCATTTGCGATGCCGAGTACCACGTTTCATTGGTATGGAACATAGAGATGTTCAAAGCATGCAAATGGATATTCATACGATGAATGATCGAACTACCCTATCCGGACTTTCCAAGTGGTTATCACTTATCGAGTGGATAAAGTCCGCGGTTTTGGTTGTACACCATTAGTCCTTACTACTTGAAACATCATTGAGACTCTATATGCTAGTACTGTACTTTGACTCGTTTACCGACTCTATTGGGGTCATCAGGTGTCGGGATTGGGTACAGTTACGACACATATAGGAGTCGATGCTTTGTTGTCAAGGATTCACCACATACTTGCTAGTGTGGATATCCTATGCAATCTGAGGAGATATTAGTGTGACGAATCTCTGGCCAGAGTACATGATGTGTTTTAAGAAATGGGTTTTTAGTAGCACATGCGATGTCACTATTTGATCTTCAAGATGCATTGCATAGTTATCGAATCTCGAACGACTCTCGATTTACCAATGGTTGTTGATTCGATCAGGATATATGGATGAAGGGACCGTACTGTACGCTAACCAAAATCTATTGGTTCTTGCAGGCACTATCAGTGATACCTAGGGAATCATGAGGCGATGTTTCTAGGCGCTCTTACCATGATTCGATGGGCAAGTCGGAAATTGTTGTTCCGAGTCACAAGGAGTTGTGAGCCCACGGCTAGCTGTATCCCTGAACCATTGAGGGTCACACAAGTAATGGATTTTTAATCCTCGTTGAGATAATTAAATTTAAAGAGTTAAATTTAATGAACAAAGAAGTAGGACTTCTTATATCAGAGTAGACGACTAAGATTTCCTAAAATGACATAGGGATGGACATTTTTGGAAATCACTGAATTCGGATTCAGAAAATTTATCTTGACTTTAAAAGATGCAGAAATGGTTTCTGTGCACATTGGTGAAATTGGTTTATCAATCTGAGTCACGATGAATTTTATATTAATTTTTGAACATGCGGGCTTTGCTTGTCAGGCTTGAACTTATGACTAATGGGCCCTAAGCTGTTAGCAGCCCACATTATAAATAAGTTGTTGCAGTACATAAATTAAACAACATAGGTCACAAAATTTTTCGAAAACCCTAGTTTTTCTTATAGTGGCCGCCGCCCCCTCTCTCTCTGTTCTAAAAATTCCAGCCTGTGAATTTTGAATTTGCAGTCTGGTTTAACGGATCAAATTCGTTAATTCTCTTTGTAAAAACTTCTGATAGATTTTCTAGTGCAATCTATCAGAGGGATTAAACTTCTGTTCGTGGACCTGATTGAAGAATTGTTCGTCCATCAGTTCCTGGGATATACAACAAGAGCAGAGTAATCTGTTGGTGTCCATAATCTCGTTTCGAGATTTCAAGGTAAAAATTTAATTGTTATTTAATTTTTACACGCACAATTTAATCGTAAAGTTTTGATACCCATGATATGGAATCGTTCCATATAAAATTTTAAAATTTCCGCTGCACCGGGTATCAATTCTGATTGATCTGATCACCGTTTTCCAACACTGGGATGAAATCTTATCAATCCTACCACTACTTGCTACACTTCTATAGAGATTTTTCATGTGACCGATTCCTATGGACAGCTGAACCTGCTGACAATCTCCAACATCATGAATCAAATCAATAAAATTTACAGTAGAGCAAGATTTGGAAATTTGGCTATCGCTAGCCGACTTCAGCATATTAAACACGACTTGCTCATCATTCATCCTTAAAACTAACTCCCCCTTTTCAACATCAATTAAGGCCCTACTAGTATCAAGAAACGGACGACCTAAAATCAAAGGAACCTCATAATCCTCATCCATATCAAGAATGACAAAATCAACAGGGAAAATTAGCTTATCCACTTCAACTAATACATTATCTACTACCCCTCTAGGATATTTTACAGAGCGATCTGCAAGCTTAAGCGAGATGGTAGTGGGTTCAATAACCCTCATACTTAATTTCTTAGCAAGTGAATAAGGCATCAAATTAATACTTGGCCCTAAGTCACACAATGCATTATCAATAGAAAATTGACCAATATTTCACGGTATAGAGAAACTCCCTGGATCTTGAAATTTTTGTGGAAGTCTATTTTGGATAACTGTAGAGCACTCCTCATTAATTGTGACTTGAGCTAGATCATTTAACTTTTTTTTATTCTTCAGTAAGTCCTTCAAAAATCTGGCATAATTCAGCATCTGAGCTAAAGCATCTGCAAAAGGTATGTTAATATGTAGTTTCTTGAAAATTTCAAGAAACTTTTTAAACTGATGATCAAATACTAATTTCTTAGCTCGTTGGGGAAAAGGTAAAGTAGACATATCAACATCAGCATTAACATTATAATCTACTTTCTTACCTTTCTTACCTTTCTTACATGTAGGCGATGGTGGTGCGGGGCTGCAATTTTATTTTTTTTCCCATATCTATCGATCTTCTTCTCGGGTTCCTCTGATTTTGATCTAGTCATGACCATGATCGCATTCATGTCCCTAGGATTTTTTTCAGTATTTCTTGGCAGAGCTCCTATGGGTCTAGCCGACAATTGTGTTTCTATCTGGCTCATCTGGGTCTCCAACTTTTGCAACACTTCTTCCTTATTTTGCAAGCGAGTCTCAGTACCCGCTACATACGTCTTCATAATTTCTTCAAATGATGGCTTCTTCTATACTTTCTTGGATGTGTTGGCGGTGGGATCTGTAGGTTTCCATGAGAAATTCGGATGACTCTTCCAGACAAGATTATAAGTATTGCTTTAAGGATTGTATGGATGTCTCCCTTGATTTTCCATGAAGTTCTCCGCATCAATTTCCAAAACCTGCTGCTCCTCTGGCTGTTGAAAATGTACCAGATTAGCTGGAGCTGTCTACATAATCGCTATAAGATGTGAGAGAATCAATTTTAGCATTCAGTGTTGTTATTGCATCAACTTCTAGAACTCCAGCTTTTTTTCTCCTTCTTCACATTCGGTCATCCTATGTTGCTTTCAGCCATGTTCCCAATGATCACCCACGCCTCTGCTAGTGTCTTCCTAAATAAGCTTCCATTGGCAGTAGCATCTAACATGGATCGTATAGACTGATAAGCCCCATTGTATAATGTCTGAGTCTGCTGGCTCTGAGTAAGATTATGTTGAAGATACATCCTCAACATCTTTTTAAATCCAGTCCATGCTGCATGAAGAGATTCTCCTTCCTTTTGCTTGAATGAGATGACGTCAGAAAAATAATTTTGCCATCTTCGTAGGAGGAAAATACTTGTTCAAAAAAATTTAAGCAAGTTGGGTCCAAGTAGTGATAGAACCCGCATGCAAATCATCCAGCCACTCCATTTCTTTGCCTTGCAGAGAGAATGGGAATAACAGCAGTTGCACTGCATCAGTTGTTACCCCATTAGCCTTGAAAGTGTCGCAGATCGACAGAAAAAGCTCTAGATGAGCATAGGGGTCTTCCATAGATGTACCCCTCAAATATTTCTTTCAACTGAATCATCTGAATAATTGAAGGCTTCAATTAAAAGTTGTTCTCCTCCACAGCTGGGCGAACGATGTTAGAGTCATAGCCTTCAGTGGGTGGACGAATCAAGTCAAGAACAGTTCTGTTGTCTGCCATAGCTTCCTATGATTCAGATTCTATATCAAGTTCAAGATTGATAGATCTCTTGGCCTTTCGGATCATGCAGAGCATGCGTTCAATCTCTAAATCAAGTGGTAGTAGCTCTCTAGATCGAATGCTATGCATGCACAACAGATAGTAACTGAAAAATAACCAAGAAAAGAAGAGAATTCAAAATTTAATAAAATAAATTAAAATAAAGTCTAATCTAAAGTGAAATAAAAATTCTGATATCAAAATAGTCCCCGACAACGGCGCCAAAAACCTGACCGCTTAAATCAGTGTAATAAAAATCTACTGGCAAGCGTATCAGGTCATGTAATAGTAAAGTGGACAAAGGTCCAGATGTCGAACCCACAGGGACTGTATATGTATGAGTACCAAAATATGATTATTCCTACTTAATCTAGACTAATCAATAAAATTGATGAATTCTCTGATTTTTAACTAATAAATTAAATTGCAAATAAAGTTCAATTAAAAACGCAGCAGGAATTTTCAGATTAAATTCAAGTATGAAAAAAGCTCGATCAAGGACACACGTAGGTACCAGACAAACTATGTAACATGTAGCCGATTCAGAATTCAGATTTAATCTTAATTTACGGGAATTCTCCTAACTTGTTCAAAGGTTTATTTTTAGAACAATCAAACCTATTCAAATATTGACGGATTAATTTTTCGTAATTCTAATAAAATTTGAATTCATTAAGATTTATGAAAATTCATTTTTCACCAAAATCGCACACTGAAACTGAATTCTATTTCTAGTCGGTTTTACCATGTGTTAACTATCAGAATGATCAAAATCAATTCCTCTTCTGTCGAATTAGAATCGATTAACATGAAAGCAAAAAGTTGATCAGGCTATTCACAAGAAAATATAAATCTGACAATCAATAAAATAAAATCAAGTCTGAAAAATCCCAAACAAACATCCAAGTCTACATAAATTTTTCCGGTCCAATCACGTTGGCCTTGATCGAAAAGAAAGAACTACTCAAGTTCTAACATGATTCACAATCAAAGTTTTTTTAATCCAAACATGAACTAAAAATCAAAAATAAAGAAAAAAAGAAGAACATATGTGTATATGATGATGATAGCCGCCTCTTGCCTATTCAATCCTTGCATAACCCTTATTCTGATGGAAAGAAAGCCTTTTATACGCCCAAGGATCGCCAAAAAGATAATATCCTTCCCGAGCAAGAGTTTCCGAATATAAAAATTATGTACGCGTGAGTCTCACTCGAGTGAGCATAACGTGCGCTAGAGAGAGCGTAACTTTGTTCCGAGGAATTTTCTGATCCGCCTTTCTCGCTCGAGCGAGAACAACGTGCTCTCGAGCGAGCATATTTCTATCTCGAGGATCTTCCTTCTCTCGCTCGAGCGGGCTCAAAGTGAGCTCGAGCGAGTATACTTCTGTAATTTTTCCTTTTGCTCTCGGCCTTGCTCAAGCGAGCAGAACATGCGCTCGAGCGAGTATAAACCTGGCCCAATCTCCATTTTTTCTGAAATTATCCTTCAAAATAAACCAGGAGAAGTATTATGCATACAAATGCATGAAATATGCTAAACTAAATAAAAACAACAAAAATAACATATGAATGCATGACAAACAATAACAAAATATCACATAAATATGCATGTAAAACACACTTATCAGCCGTCTCATTAGGAGGTACTCCCATACCATAAGAAATAAGTGGAATAGGCGGACCCAAATCCATGGAATCCATCCACAAAACTTCGAGGCTGAGAAACCCCTCTACTAGTAATATCAAGGTATTGTCTCAATGTGATAATGGATGCAGCATAATAATCGTGACATAATAAATGCACATAAGCCATGTCATATAAATCATGCAAACATAGAACATGCATACTCAACCAGGGTTTCTTGGATAGTACATTTGTACCTAAGAATAAGCAACCTAGAGATACTGGTTCTCTAGTCCAAGCCTATAAGCAGAAAATCATCGTATCACTAAACGTCTACTAAAAGCCTTAACTAGACTCATAGCTACTTGTTGAATCTAATCAGAGTCTAGCAAAATATATGCATCCATAGTCAGCCCTTTGATGAAAATTGCCCTAAACTCAAGGCAAAACACTGCTATGATCTCGATAGCACTTCGTCACTACCTAGCCATCGAATACGACACCCAAAACCCTCAAGAATAGTTGGGAATGAGAGAGAATTATGATAAATGTGTGAAGAAAGTGAGGCTCTCGATCCCTAAATATATACCTCGATCAGAACGTCTCATCCCTAGTTTGGAGCTTCCAAACTCATTTTAATTAGGAACTTCCGATCGTCCTTCCGAACTACCTTAATCTAGCGTGTCTCTGATTGAACAACACACATCTGCAAACATAGTTCAGATCTACTGAACTGTAGTTTAGAGCTTCCAAACTCTCTCATGTCTAATCACCCTATCAAAACCCATATCCTATCTGATTTACACAAGATCGGAGCTTTCGATATCTAGTTCAGCGATTTTGAGCTACTCGGTACTTCCGATCAACAACATTGGCTTACAAAGTAGTTCAGTGCTTCCGAACTACTCTTCGGAGCTTCCGAAATGTCCCAACACTTGAATTTCTCGGAACCATATTTGATCCTTCAGAATCCGATTTCTAACTTCTAAAACCCAAATGAGAACCCTTTAAACATTATTAGGCAATAGATTAGCTTAATTAGGAGTTGGACTGCTACACAAAAACTCCTGAAGAGGCCTAATACATCAACACCAGAGGTTATGGAGGATATTGAGGTAACCCTGCTCCAATAGGGACTTATGTTGCTAAACAGGACAAAGGATGACCGAGACTGAATCTCTTCTCAGTAGTCTGGAGACACATATGAGCAATATGAATGCCACCATGAAATCTTTGGCTACATAAATTGGGAAATTTACGAATGCATTGAAAGATCAAAACAGAGGTCAGTTCTCGAGTAACAATGAGGTGCATACAATAGAAAAATACAAAGCCATAGCATTGAGAAGCGAAAAATAAGTTGGGGCTGATGAACCTAAAACTGAACTTGAGAAGGAAAAGAAAGTTGAAGAGGCTGAATTTGGAGATAGTACAAATGGAAAGAGCAAGCCTACAGAGTTAAATAATTCATCCGAACAAAAATATGTGCTAAACCCGAAGGTCCTTATTCAAAGAGATTCAAGAAGAAAGCGTTGGATGAGAAGTTCGTCAAATTTATTGAGATTTTCAAGAAACTAAACATCAACATTCCATTCATCGAAGCTTGGTAGCAAATGCCAAAGTATGCCAAATTCTTAATAAAGGTGATGTCCAGGAAGCGGAAGTTGAAAGTGTTCGACATGGTAAAGCTGACTAAAGAGTGCAATATCCTTCAAAAGAAGCTATCACAGAAATTAAAATATCCAGAGAGTTTTACGATTCCTTGAACTACTGGTTCTTATAATTTTAATAAATCACTATGTGATCTAGGAGCTAACATTAATTTGATTCCTTCGTCTGTTTTCAGGTGTCTAGGACTTGCAGAGGTGAAACCCACTACAATCACATTACAGCTAACAGATAGAACTCTCACATATCTGTGGGCAATAATTGAGGATATTCTGGTATAAATTGAGAAATTTATTTTTCCTATAGATTTTGTGGTGCTAGATATGGAAGAATATGAAGACATGTCGTTGATCTTGGTGAGACCATTCTTGGCTACTGATGAAGCCAAGATAGATGTCAAGAAAGTAGAGCTGATGTTTGGACTTGAAGGTGAGAAAGTCTGTTTTACTATATTCAAGGATGCAAGAAATCCATTCAAGAAAATGATGTTCATGATTGAGAAAGCAAAGAAGATGGAACTTTGTCGCGAAGTTGAGAGTAAAGTAGACGAGCGACGAGGGCATGATCAACCGATGGCAAGGAAGAAAAAAAGGAAAACTAAGTACAATAGGATTGTTGAGTATGTTTAGAGGGTGAAATATAGGATCAAAACCTCCAACAAAGTAGTGGTAACGGGCTAGAACCAGCTATAGTCAGGCTGACAACTTTAAACTAAGCACTTCTTGGAAGGCAACCCAAGCTAGTATCCTTTATTTTGATTTATTTATCTTTTGTTTTAATTTTAATTTCTTTGATTTTCTTTCAATTTTTGATTGGGAATGAGGAACTATACATTTATCATAATTTTGAGTTTTTTAGGTGATAAATTTGAAGCTCTAGCAGCTTGGCCTCGAAATCAGCACCTAAGTGCTGAAATGAGGCCAAGATGCGAAACTGAAGCACCTAGGTGCTTAAGAAATAATTTTTTTGATGTACTAATGCCTCGGCTCCACCTGCTAGCGCCTAGACATTACCCTTACTAAAAAAAAAAAAATTGGTGGAGAAGACGGATGTTGATTATGATCGCAGAGAACCCCGACGCTCTTTGCTCGAGGTACATGTCCCTTGATTTTATTTATTATTGTACGTTGGAGAAAGTAAGGGGAGGGGAGGCCTTGAAAAAAAAATGGATTAAAATTATAATCCAATCAAATACAATACTATAAAGAAGGAGAATTAATGAACTAGAAGCAAGCTGTATGAAAAATCTGGAAGTACAAATAATATTTTTTGATACTTATACTTTCCACTCCAAAGTATAAAAGACAATTTGATCAAATCCCTTTACTTTAGTATTGAATCTTGATTGATCTTGATATATTCTTGGATACATGTTCTCGTGCCCACCTTGATTGAACCAATGATAACCGAAAAAATCATTTTGATCTATGCAAATAAAGATTGAACTTGGTTGATTACGCTTTGAAACTTGAGGGCGGAATTAATGAATTTATGAAACTTACTGATTTCATAATTTTATCAAAATTTAGGTGGATAAATGAGATTGGCAAATCATACACACACGAGAACTCTTGATGAAATTGGAAGATACGTGGACTGAATCATGGAATATAAAATTATGAGGCTGATTGTATTACAAAATGTCATGCCCTCGTTGTTTGGTTTATTTGCATGTGTTTATTTTCTTGTCTGCATGTTTTGTTTTTCTCGGGAATAGAAAAATTCTAAGCTAGTTTGGGGAGATTTGATAAGTGCAATTTATGCACTTAAATGTTATATGATTTAGCTTGAATTTTGTTATAAATCGATTGATATTATACACATTTCACCGTTGTTTATGTGAAATGCAGGAAGTGGACAAGATATATGATTTTCATTAAAAGAGAGGTGTTGAGGTTACAAAGGAGCTTGAAGAAGAATTAAGGTGCCTAAACGCCTAGATGGAGCCTTTGGTACGAAGCAGTGGCACCTAGGCGCCTATGTAATGTTTTGGTGAGAGAGACCAGCTCCTAGGCACTACATTCTAGCGCCTAGTTGCTGATGCCTGTGACAAAGGAAGAGCCTAGGCTCTGCATTTTAGAGTCTGGGCTCTGATCTGCGTGGAAAGAAGAAAACAATGAGTTTGAACAATCTAAAAGACCGAAATTCTTGGGCTTTATTCATCGTGCTTCGAGACATATAAAATAATATAACCTACATGGAGGAGAGAGCGGCCTCATAAAACATGCACACAACACAGATTTGAGATTGGCGGAATGATACAAGCAAGAGTTTGAAGAAAGATCGATTTAGAAGACAAAAAACGCTGAATCTAGGGACAGAGGCGCGGATTTGGCTTCCCTATTCTTTCTCTTTTTTTTTCCTATTATTGAAGTTATATGCTTAGATTCTTAAACATGCCTTGTTTTGTTTCTTTTGTATTATGAACTAAGTTTTTAATTCTAGAGGAATGACATAGCTTACTTCAGACAATTTCTATGACTCTTTGATTTATGTGATTGAATTTCTCAAGTTTATTTGTGTTTTTTAAGTTTGATTGTCTTTCAATTTTTTGGCCATATATTGAATGTTAAATTTATTTAAAATCTGACATTCGGGAAAGGGAATTTTGAATAGGATCATTGGAAAATACATGTTTGAATGTTTATATAGTTTGGGAGGCATATAAAATCATCAGAGCTTAGGTAAGAACATTGGTTTACATAGATCATTAAGTCTAGATTTTTAATAGAGATATTAAATCAAAACTTAATCGATACATTTTATTTGTTACATGGGAAAGAGAAATATAAATAAGTAAGTGTTATTGGCTATTAAATAAGTGAAATTCATGAACATAAATTCGATAGAAGTAGTTATCGTCAAACTAAGAGAAATCAAACTCTAGATAATTTTCTCTCATTGATATTTCTCATTTGTGTGTGTTTGCATGATGTTTTTTCTTGTTAATTTATTTAAGTTTGAATAAATATTATTTCTTGAATTTACAAGATAAAATCTGGTTTATTTTAATTACAAACATTAATATAATTTTCAATACATACTCCTCATGGGAACGATATTTTACTTATCATTTATTAAAACTTGAAACCGTTCACTTACGAGCAGAAAAGACGCAACACAATTCCACTCAGGCATCTCTAAACTCTGAAGCAACCCTCAGAGTCATCTGTACTCTGCCTTGACCGGCTGACACACTAGGCACCGCGACACAAACTAGTAATCACTCCGCTTCAAACCCTTCCACCAAAATCTCATACGCAGATCATTGTACATCTTCATGCTGCCTGGGTGCACATAAAATATGCTACCATGATCTTGAGAAAAGATCTCATCTCGCAAGTAAGAGTCATCAGGAACTACCACTAGACCAGATAGACACAACAAATCACCTGCTAGAAGATGAAAACCAGAAGTACTATCCCTCTGAGCCAACCGGGCTAACTTCTGAGTCTTCGGATCCAAATGCTGGGCTTCGCTGATCCTTGAGTACAAGGTTGGTTATGCAAGCACAGAAAAGACTCTAATCCCCTGTTGTTCCTTCTTAAGACAGAAAGTAAATCCCAAAGAAAAACACTCCTGTACCACTCTAGATACTGCACTTGTACGAAGGGAACCCACTTTCAATTTACGAATAAGTGCATCAGCTTCTAGTTCAAAGAACCTGGATGGTACTTGATCTCACAGTCGTAATATTTCCATAGATCTCAAACCCCTCGTCGTACAAGTAATGTTGCCAAATCTTGAGGACTAAATCATGTACGGGGTAATTCTCCTCATGAGTCTTCAGCTGTCTGGAGGCATAGGTGATTACGTGCCCGTTCTGAGTAAGAACATAACCCAAACCCTGAAGAGATGCATACGTGTAGACTATATAGCCATGACAGATCCAGATGGCAATGCTAAAACAGGGGCTGTCATCAACCGTCATTGCAACTCGCAAAAACTATCTTCACACTCTGTAGACCAAATGAAGGGATCATCTTTCTTCGTCAACTGAGTCAATTATCTAGCTATCAGTGATAAATTATTTATAAGACAACGATAGCAACCTGCCAGACCCAAGAAACTGTGGTTCTCCGATGCCGTCGAAGGTCGTGAACAATTCAAAATTGACTCCGTCTAATAGGGATCAACTAGAACTCCGTCTCTAGAGATCACGTGACAAAATAAGACACCTCGGTCAATCCAGAACTCACATTTGGCGTAAAAATTCGTTTCTCTCCAAATCTACAAAAATTTACAGAAATCATGGTAGACATGCTCGTCAATGATGTGGGAGAAAATCAAGATTTCTTCGATGAACACTACGTCAAATTTGTCCAATTAATCTAAGAAAACCCTATTCATCAGATACATAAATAAAGCATGTGCGTTCATCATACCAAAAGGCATCACTAAAAACTCGTAGTGACCATACCTCGTACAAAAATATGTCTTCGTAATATCTTCATCTTGTACCCGCAACTGATGATACCCAGCAGTCTGAGGGCACTGTTAAATGGTAGCCTGAGAACTAGAACCACTACATGACCTCCCCTACTTGGACTAATTTCTTCATATGGCCCATCTCACCGTAGATGAAACAAGCTCCAGATACGCAGCGACATTCATCAGATGAGTGCTTCCTCCCACAATGCTCACAACGACCTTACCTCTTCTTCTTCCCAAATCGGAAAACACCATCAGAACCAGAAGTAGAAGAAGTAGAGGCATGTTTCTTGAATTATTGTGCACGAGGCCCAAAGAACTAGCAGAAGGGGAAGACTGATACAACTTTGCGTGGTTAATTTTGGTCTTTACCTTTCGGTACTGGTCGATTGTCATCGATCCCTGCTTCAGATTGAGCAACTCCATAAACTTTGCATGACTGAGGACTGGAGAAAAGTGTAACTTCATGAATTCCCTACGGAAATCAGCCCACAGAATCAGTCCTTTCTCTTGGATCAACTGTGCGGACGTGGAAATCCACCACTTATGGGCACTAACCTCTAATAGAAAAGATGTCACCTCCATCTTCTGCTCATCAGAGCAATCAAAAGCATGGAAGCAGCCTTCCATCAGCTCCAACCAATTCTCCGCAAACTATGGATTCTCTCCTCCTTCCAATGGCATCGGCCCCATTTGAAGGAACCTGTGCATCACAAAATGACATCTATCCTCATGGGGCGGTGACCACGATGATGTCTAGGGGAATCATCGTCTCCCAAATGGCCAACACTATCGTAACTCTCGTCATCTATATCAATCATCTGAAAGACGTAGTGCACATCCAAAACTCAAAGTTCCTCACTAAGTCCCTAAATACCAACCATACTCAGATACCAAAATTATGAACCCGACCCGGATCACTTACTAAATAACTTTTTAAGCATGAAATTAAAGAAAATCCTAAAATAGTAATCAAACAACGTATATGAAATGAGTTAAGAACTCAAATCGGCAGTATACAACCGATAAATAAAAACCCAAATTAGAAATATGTTATACGACCAGATCAAAATCAGTATCAAAAACCAATGTAAACAAACCCTGTAACCGAAAACACAACACTGCAGCCACTGGTCCGCTGTCAACCCTGCCTCGAGCCACTAGCCTCGCCCAACCTGAGCCATGTCCAATCGATTGGGATGTCCAAGAAAACACAACAACAAGGATGTGAGAAAACGCAAAGAACATAAGCACGAGTATACCAACCTACTATGATGTATGCAAATGACGAGGGTACTGGTCAAATCTCAAGTCCTGCTCAGTCTAGGCGCCAATGAGTGTATAGTATCATCTGGGATCCACTCTGCTGGATAAATACACACACTCGCAGAAGATCATCGTAGCGTCAGTCTCCGTCAACACGTCATCTCCCTATGTACGATAATATAAAAACAACGTAGGGCTTAACGACCCTACTCAAATGGCTATCTTGAAAGAGATTCGGCTCAACATGAATATGCACATGCAGCATAATATATAAAGCATTAAAACATGGATAATGTCAGATATAATACAACATTAATCATGCATACTCGCTGTTAATCTCATTCAGTACTTACGAACCTCATTAAGGCTGTCATAGCAAAACATCATGACTTCAAAAGTATTGAACCAAAACAACCCATCATCAAATATTTGCATAAAAAATCCACACCCAAAATTATTTGGCATGAAGGGGAAAAGAGGAGAACATATTTTGACTCAAATCTGTTTCTGGGTTATGTCTTGACTCCAACATTAAAATAGAAAACCCATGGGCCAGACTCTGGTCCGTCGAATTTAAAATACTTTATTTTTTAAATATTTCCTCCTTAAACTCTTAAAATTAAATACCAAGACAATCTTTTAAATAAAAAGCCGCACAAATATATTTTGAAGTTAAAAATAAATATTCGTGTAAAACACGCTTAACTTAAAATTTTTTGAACCTCATTTATAGACTAGTCTCGATCCTCTTCGTCATTGAAATTAAACTCATACCTGAAAAACATTAAAATCTAAATTACAACCATTAAATATCAGGAAATTTACATAATATTAAGTTATTTAACACAATATTTAAACATATATTTTAATACCTTAAAAAGTAAACTTTGAAATATAAAATATCATGCAATACATATAGCACAAAATCTTTTAAACATAACTTCTTAAATAATTAATTAAATAAATAAAATCATTTAATTTAAACAAAATCTTTAAATCACGATTAAATGAAATAAATTCATTTAAATTTTATTTGAATTCTCTTTAATACTCGTGAGTGGATTTATTGATTTTTCGGGTGTTACAATCTATCCTACTTAAAAAAAAAATTTTCCTCGAAATTCGACTGATCAAACTCCAATAATGAAAACTCTCGAAAATTTGAACTATTAAATCCATGCTTACACATCTAGCTTTCCAATATCAGTGTCCCAATAACCATGCTTCTACTGTGCGCTCTGATAAAACATAATATTTTATTCTTCCCATGTGTCTTTCTCACCTCAATCAAGCTTACATATATAAATTTTTGTTCCTAAACACAACTTAAGGCGAACTATTGAAGCTTACCTATGGTCTACTATAAACCAAATTTGAGTTTTTTTATAAAATTCCTAGTAACATGAATGAAAGTCCAATCACATGCTTACATAAACTCCTACATAAAACTCAAAGTTAACTCAAATTTTCATCTCTCAAACACAACGTTTGCATTAAATCGCAACTTAAATAATTACTCATGCTTGTACAACCCACTTATCCATCCTCGAACATCTGTAATCCAAACTTTATGTCCCCAAATTTTCTTATTTAAACATAGAGATTACAATATCAACTACAATAATAGACTTAACATATTAAAACTTAATCATGCAAACTCAAAAATATCTTCACATATTAACTAAGTTCCTTGCAAACCTAAGTCCACAAACATTTTTCCTAGAGGTCAGAACAACAAATACAAGACACGATCTTTATCAGCTTACATATTTCTTACAACCAAGGGATACAAGAGAAAAATCAACCATCATATTACATTCTTTATTGTGCAAGTACATTATCAAGAAGAAATAATTCTAGTCATAATGACCATAGGTAAAATCTCACCAAACAATTCTTTGCCAACACGGTAACTTTCAACCCAAAACAAGATAATCCAAATTAAATTTAATTAAATCTCTAAAAAAATCACTCAGTTCAGTAAAGTAACATCCTCCTATTAACCTAAGCCATTATTTCCCAAAAGTACTCTTATATAGATTAGATCCAACACAGTCACAAATCCAAAATCAATCCACAACACAAAAATTTCTATTGTAAATCATGCATGGTAATAACTGTAATCAAAATCACAATTTGAACTTTAAAACATAAAACTTGCAGTCATGGAGGCATGAGCATTCGAGTACTTGGCGAGATTGCATGCACGAATTGTCTCTTAGAGCCAACCTGTCTTTGATACCAACTGTGAAGTCCCGTATTTTTAAAAATTTTCAAGGATCAAGATGCAGAAAAGTATGGGAAATTTTTTTAAATATAAAAGTATAGGGCATAAATCGTGTTTTCAATTTTAATAAATCTTGCTTAAAATAAAAATCTAATGATTCTAATGTGCATAAAAATATTTGAACAAAGGATGCAACGTTACAGACAATTTCCGGCTCTTATACATGCACGCCAAAAACTATTACTTACAAAGAAAGCATGAACGACAATTAAAATATTAAAAAGACAAACGAAACGTGAGTTTCGATAAAATAAACTTAGGACAAAAAATAATTTACAAGAGTTCGTGAAACTGAACATCAAACTCTCATAATGAACTAAACAATATAAAAACTTAAAAACTTAAAATCATTAAAACTTATCGTCATGAATCCGTCAATGAAAATACTAACTCTAAAATTTTCTTTAATACTGACTTTTAAAGGTCACTCATAAAATAATGTAACAAAAAAATATTAGTAAACATATGCAAAACTTTTCGCTTTAAAATGTTAGAGCTTCGAAATCAATCGTGACATGCAATGCCTTCACCTCTTGGACTCTTCAGTCTTTCCAACAAATCTTTTAATTCATTTACCTCTCAAATCTAATTGAACCAATCAATTATAGTGAGTCTAAAGACTCAGCAAGAATATTATAACCTAACTCGTGTATAAACTTGAAACTTTAAAAAAATGGCATATCATGAACATATTAAAATAACTTGTCATTTAGGGGTGATGGAATACATGCATTTGTGGCAACTGTCATTATGAGCACATATTTTGGAAAGGTCATCTCCGGAGCTCATCCCAGGGTGCCTATTCCACATTCTCTTGAGCATGTATTAGGAAAGTTCATCCCCGGAGCTCATCCAAAGGTGCCCGTCCACTCATTCTTGTGAGTCCCTATTTGGAAAGGTCATCCCCGGAGCTCATTCAACATAAGAAAAATCAGCATCAAACTATGCTTCAAACATATTTAAGGCCTATCCTCCATGTATCATCTCAAAACAGATATGTGATACATACTATCAAACAGAACAATCTGTTCACTAAACTAAAAAATACCACTCCAACACTATGGTGATATCTACTTTGCACGAGTACAATCAACGGCAGAAGATCATATCACGCTATGCCAAAATATAGCACCCATGCTCTTTATATTACTCTCATAGTACTAATGGTCTTCTTTGACTTCCCATTATCTCTAAATGATCAGTAGTACTCGTTCTGAAAGAAAATATCCAAAAGCATGATGAATAATTGTTTCAGCATATCGAAATAAAAATCTCTTTTTCACTAATAATGCTAGCTAACATGTCAATAAATCGCACCATTTCCAAGGAGAACAAACCAAACATGTAATCATGATCACAATGAAGGAACAATGCTGACTTGGTGCATAAATTAACTACAATTCCGATAATACATAACATTTTGAGACAAGTCAATTGGATGATATAGCCCATTGCGATATGCTACCATTCCAAACAGGAAAATAAAGATTGTATGACAACTCTCCATGTCATCTGTAATGCCCCAGAAATGTCTAACTTAAGAATTTATGTAATTTTGGATTTAAATTCCGAGTTTCATAAATTTAGGGACTGAATTGATGTTTTAGAGATTGGCCAAGGACTAAACCACAATTTTTGAGTTTGACATATTATTGGACCAATAAAATGCGAGATATCTTATTTAATTCCCAGCCAAGAAGCGTGAAGAAGCAGAGGGAAGAAGAAATCTTGGAACGCCATTTTCGTTCCTTGCAGCTCCGATCCACCTTCATCCGGCCGTTAGATTTTAAAGATAACCGCATATTTGGAATCCTGGCGTTGAAGGCTATGTTATACGTTAGTTTGGTAAGATTATACCAAGTTCCAAATTTTGGGTTATGTTAGATTCTAGATTTGAATGTATAAATATGTTCTTGAGCTTATAGAGATGGTATATCAGAGAAGGTTTGAAAAAATACTGCCATTTGAGCATGTTCATTATTTTTGGAGCATTTTTCAAAAGTCCCTGAGTTGGGGGAGAATGAATTTCGAATTTGATGGATTAATTGAGATGTTGTTGAGATGGTTGTGGCATATTATTGATGTTGAGATTTTGGGTAAATCCGATTTTTAGCTGTTATGCCCTCAGATTTAATTTGAAATAATTTATTGGTTTTGGATTGAGCTGAGGAATTTTTAAATGATATTGTGCAATTTTGTTATCCATTTCAGATTTGATTTGGAGTTGTTTCGGTTCAAAGTTGCAAGAGTTTGATTTGATGAGAAATTCGATCGAGGTTAGTTCGGTTTTGGCTGTTTTAGAATGCCGAGTCGCTCGAATAAAATTGTTTGAATTGATTGAGTTAAATCATTTCAGGAGTTGGGCTTCTTCAGAATTAGAAGATTGAAGGTATGATAAGACAATAAAGTTTGGGATTGAATCCTCGAGACGGTAATGAGATTCCTCGAGCCCCTAAACCACACACTTGCTTGCTTATATATTATTTGATTTTGTGACTCGTGATGATAGCATGAATTATGTTTCTTTGCTTTTAGCTCGATGATTATCAATATTTTGACATTCATGTTATTTACATGATTTGAATGCTCAGATTGAGCAGACATTTTGATATATTTGAATTGCATCATATCATTCATATTGAGCCAGATTTCGTTGAGCTTTATGGCAGATTTGACTTTGTTGCAGCTGACGTTTTGGGTATATATTTTAGGGGAATAGGATGCAGAGCAGATCCTATGGCCAAAATACTCTATATAGTAGAGCCAAAGTCCAGGGTTGAGAAGCCCAACACCCACCCCGATTGGGAGAGTAGGTGGTGGTGTTGTGTTTTCTTTTCTCGTGGGATCCCTATAGCCGAGGTTCAGATAGAACCAGATTTTCCTATAGCCGAGATTCAGATTGAATCAAAAATTTGATAGCCCTCATTTTATTGAGCACACATTTCATCTGAGCATCAATCATTTTATATTAATTATGATCTTAGATTATTGATTGATTTGAAAATGATTTAATGTTTATATATGTTCTTATCATTCATCTTGAGTTTATTCTCACTGGTTTTCCAGTTGTTGCTTTGTCTTGTGTGCGTGCATGGCAACAGGTGGTTCAGGTTCGAGCTTTAGAGGACCTTGAGGGCTATGGATTGAGATAGAAGTGGAGCTCGGGTTTAGCAGTCAAGTTGTATTGAACTTGTTTTGAGTTGTCAAACACATTGCATTTTTATTGTGTTTCATGTTTTTTCGGACCCCCGAATAGTTGTAATAATTGAATTTTTATTGTGAGGCTCATTTTTGAAATTTATTTTTGCTGCTACGGTACTCCAGCAGACCTCGCGCTCGAGCATGCTTTTTTCCCCGCTTGAGCGTGGCACTATTCATTCGAATAAATAGTATAACAGTGGACACCACGCTCAAGAGTGGATTTTTACCGCTCGAGCGCGGCGCGGCACTGTTCAAATTTTTTTAAAAAAAGAAAGAAAAACATTTCCAGCTTCTGTTGCTTGGAGTTTTGATGTTCGAACCCGAGGTCTACACATTAGGTGGCAACAAAGCATTAAGAGTCTTGGATCGAGTTAGAAGTAGATGAGAGGGGTAGATCAAATCCGTATGATTTTATTTTTTGCATGGAATTTATTTAATCAAGCAAATACAAAACTTAAAATTATGACATCCTACTAATAGCTAAGATACATACCACAATGTAACATTTTCTGGACTTAACAATGTCCAGATAAACTCGAAGATAAAATACGGATAGCAAAAACCGGCTAAATCATCATCATAATTGGCTAATCGTGCAAAATTATAAATCTTTAAATCATACATCCGAACACCTCAAATTCGAGTAAACAAAACTAACTTATATAACACAATAACAACAATAATATCTTTATTGTTTATGAAATTGAATCCCATCAAACAACAATTACTGAATAACACTAAACACAACAACAATATGAATACCGAAATCTAAATTTTCAAATATGGACAATGCGTGTTAGATCTGTCTATTCTAGAGAATACATCATTTAGTAATCAAAGTGTCCCAATAAATCCTTCCACCATCTAATCAACTCTGCTATCTCAACTTTGTCTGAGTGACAAAAGGAAAAATTAAGATCTTTCATCATTTAGGAGGTGACATGAAAACTACACGATAAACAATAACTTTTGGTACAATATCATGTACTGATAATCCTCTTCAAGATATTTAAACTTTTTTATGACGTAAACCATCACGTATCAATTCAAATTTAGGATTCAACCTAATCCTTGTCTAAAGGCATCGGTAAAATGACAAAATTCCTAGACCCAATCAAATATGCTAATGAAAGTGCAGAAACCAGATATTTGCGAAATTTCTTGAAAAATTCTTTGAAGTCTTGGTTATTAATCAAATAACAACCATATTGGGTCAACCACGCCAATGGTCTTGTGTACTAAAATAAAATCACAAAAAATGAAGAGAACATTCTGCTAGTCCCAGAAAACTGCAAGTCTCGGCTACTGTCGTTCAATGCAACCAATTCAATCAATGTTTCAATATGGCTAGAGCTCATTGAAATAACTTTTGATAACATAGGTAAAAATTTTATCTAGATAGTACCAAAATAAAAAATCGATGAATCCCTTAAAATATATGGTGCATTTGTCAAAACAAATGACATTACTAGAAACTCATAAGGTCTAAATCTTGTACAAAACACATCACAAAATATTTTGACCTCTACTCTTACCTGATGAAGATCAGATCTCAATCTTAGTGCATAGACGTATCCTAAAGTTGATCAAACAAGTCAAAATACAATTTCTTGTTCCTGGTTCTTATTGGAATCTTACATAACTGATCAACGTACATTGTAAATAGAACTTAATTTAATCCAATCTAAATGCAAATATATTAAGCAATATCCTATTTCTGATGTTTATCAAGGAAATACCCCTTTCCAATACAACTCCTTGTCAGAAAAATATCATAACAATAGATTTCACATTTTTGCATTTCTGACGAAACTCAACACCAAACTTAATCTCTCCGCTTGAGACAATTCCAAATCTTGAAAATAAAACCCATTAACCACTGGATTGTTCATGGTTATCTATACCTTTTTTTGACTATATAGACCATCGAGACTGAGGTGGCCTTCCTTGTAAAAATCTCTAAAGCACGATAGGATTCCAAAGCAAAACTCTAGCATAAGGTCGCGCTTCCTCAAATGTCAAATCATAAACAATCACAATCCACAACACATGGTATATTTTTCAAATTCGCGTCCTGATGCAACTAGTAATACTTGGAAACAATTATAAAGATCAAATACTTATTCAACTTTCTCTAGAAAACTTTCTAGAATGATGACTTGATATGTACATAGAATTTAAATCTAACTAGTCCATATAGAAAGATGTACAATAATAATATTAATTGATATACATGTGAAAATCTTACATTTTGTCTATTTAAAAAATTATTATATTCTATCAGTTTTCTTATTGAAACTTCTTCCTACCAAGATCTACCCAATTATTCCAATATTGAGGGCAATGATTTGGTGGATGGGAAGTACATTCATTACAACCTCTCCGACAACACGTGGAGAATCTTCACAGGTTTATTTTAAGAGTAATGGAAAGATCAGAAGAAACACTCCATAAATTCCAACCAATATTCAGATATGTCCGCACTCCACCTCCAATCATCTGCTTGGTTTGAAAGAGTGGGTGCCCGGTGAGCCAACTTGTGGCTAAGGGCTTTTATGACTCTATGTATAAACAATTTTTTGTTTAATATAATTTACACTTTTATAATGGCATTTACTTTATCTTTTATCATATTATTATGTTGTGACATACTATAAGATGTTTAGATGAAGACCTTGAATATACTATAGTGTATGTAAGATGTGGTGGCACATGGGGATGGCTATCATGAAACACATCTTATAGTCACTGTATATTCTAAACAGTTCCTAGTCGATTGAGCTGTCCGTTAATAAGGATAAGGATCGCTCGAGATTGAGACTAGCATTTGCGATGCCGAGTACCACGTTTCATTGGTATGGAACATAGAGATGTTCAAAGCATGCAAATGGATATTCATACGATGAATGATCAAACTACCCTATCCGGACTTTCCAAGTGGTTATCAATTATCGAGTGGATAAAGTCCGCGGTTTTGGTTGTACACCATTAGTCCTTGCTACTTGAAACATCATTGAGACTCTATAGGCTAGTACTGTACTTTGACTCGTTTACCAACTCTATTGGGGTCATCAGGTGTCGGGATTAGGTACAGTTATGACACATATAGGAGTCGATGCTTTGTTGTCAAGGATTCACCACATACTTGCGAGTGTGGATATCCTATGCAATCTGAGGAGATATTAGTGTGACGAATCTCTGGCTAGAGTACATGATGTGTTTTAAGAAATGGTTTCTTAGTAGCACATGCGATGTCACTATTTGATCTTCAAGATGCATTGCATAGTTATCGAATCTCGAACAACTCTCGATTTACCAATGGTTGTTGATTCGATCGGGATATATGGATGAAGGGACCGTACTGTACGCTAACCAAAATCTATTGGTTCTTGCAGGCACTATCAGTGATACCTAGGGAATCATGGGGCGATGTTGCTAGGCGCTCTTACCATGATTCGATGGGCAAGTCGGAAATTGTTGTTCCGAGTCACAAGGAGTTGTGAGCCCACGGCTAGCTGTATCCCTGAACCATTGAGGGTCACACAAGTAATGGATTTCTAATCCCCGTTGAGATAATTAAATTTAAAGAGTTAAATTTAGTGAATAAAGAAGTGAGACTTCTTATTTAAAAGTAGAGGGAGTAAGATTTTCTAAAATGACATAGTGATGGACATTTTTGGAAACCACTGAATTCGGATTCAGAAAATTTATCTTGACTTTAAAAGATGCAGAAATGGTTTCTGTGCACATTGGTGAAATTGGTTTATCAATCTGAGTCACGATGAATTTTATATTAATTTCTGAACATGCGGGCTTTGCTTGTCAGGCTTGAACTTATGACTAATGGGCCCTAAGCTGTTAGCAGCCCACATTATAAATAAGTTATTGCAGTACAGAAATTACACAACGAGAGGTCATAATTTCGAAAACCTAGAGAGCCTCCTCTCTTGAGAATTCGGCCGCCCCCTCCCCTACAGAGTTCGAAAATCCAGTCTGTGAATTTTTGAATTTGCAGATTGATTTAACAGATCATATCTGTTCTATCTCTTCGTAGAAACTTCTGATAGACTTTCTAGTGCAGTCTATCAGAGGGATTAAACTTCTGTTTGTGGACCTGATTGAAGAATTGTTCGTTCATCAGTTCCTGGGATATACAACAAGAGTAGTTTAATCTGTTGGTGTCCATAATCTCGTTTCGAGATTTTAAGGTAAAATTTATATTGTTTAAATTTTATATTATCAATTTTAATCGTAGGAATTTGATACCCATATGGAATCGTTCCATATAAAAATTTAAAACTTCCGCTGCACCGGTATCACTTTCTTTTCGATCCGGAGAACGACCGTATTCCAACAGTGGTATCAGAGCCAGGCTGTTCTCGGATTTTACGATTAAAATATTGTTCAATTGTACAAGCCTCGATTTTTCAGAAAAATAAAACGAAAAAGAAAAAGAAAATTTTAATTTTTCGGGGGGACTGCGCGCAGAGTGTCTGCGTGCAGGGTGCTTGCTAGTTACTATAAATTAGTATTTCGGGATTTTTGATTAGTTATCAGATTAGTAGGTATTTTTAAGAGTTTAAAATCTTATATTTATGTTATATTATCTGCCTAATTATTTTATACTAGTTATTATCCTAAATTATTCCTAGTTACAAAAATTTAAAACAAAAACCTACCCTACCCTAACCCCACTCAGCCGACAACTCCCATCTCCTCCCACCCCCATTCTCACGTTCAGCAGAAAGCAATCTCCATAGCCGATCCTTCATAGATTCTTGGAGTCTTTGGTTCGTTCGTCGTCCCGGAGCGTCGTACACGCGATTATTGTCTCGTTTCTCAATCTATCTTCGTTTAAGACATGTTAATTCTTTCGTTTGAACACCATATAAGCTATTAACCATTCATGTTGGGTTTTATTCAGATTTTTTATCAGATATTTTCGAATTATGCAATTTCATGGATGTTTGATGCATGTTTGAGTGTCTACTTGGCATGGCTCACGTTTTTCTTCAGCATGGCTCGGTCCAGAGGCTAGGGCTCGGGTGAGAGGTGGGCTAGGGTCCTAGTAAGGGAACCATAGTTGGGCTAAGGGCTGGAGTTGGCCTGGTTCAAGGCTAGGATCGAGAAGGGTCAAGGTAGTGCAGTTTTAGGGTTGCTGGGAAGAGTGGTTCGGTCTCAGTGCTTGGACCATGGCTCAGGTTGAGCCATGGTGGGTTAGCACCCCCCAGATGTGGGATACGTCTGGGCGGCGGCGCTCCGGCCAGGGGCAGCCGGAGCTGGCCGGCAGCAGGCCAAGAAGGCCTGCTGCTCGCGGTCGAGAGAGGAAGAGGGAGGGGGTTCGGGATTTGGGCTGGGGCTGGTGCTGGTGCTGGGTCGGGTCTGGGGGTCTGGGTCGGGTCTAGGTCGTGGTGGGTCGGGTCAGGTGTGTTCGGGTCCGGGTTTAGTGGGCCGGGCTCGAGTAATATAATTTTTAAGTATTTTATGTTTTAATTGGTTTTTGGGCCTATTAATTAGAAATAAAATTATTTGGGCTTTCAAATAATTTTAGGGCTTTCAAAATTACTTTTAAGTTAGCCTGGAGATGTTTGCCATCAATGCAAAAAACCCGGTCATTGGAAACGTAACTGCAAGAAATACCTCGAGCAGTTGCGAACTGTAAAGGGTATGTTTTACATTGAAATAAATGTTTCACTTAATACTACTTCTTGGGTATTGGATACCGGATGTAGATCTCACATTTGCAATGATTTGCAAGTGATGACAAGAAGTCGTATGCTTAGGAAGGGTGAGACCCAGCTAAGGCTCGGAAATGGTTCCAGAGTTGAAGCCAAAGCAGTGGGAGACGTTTATTTAGTTTTGCAGAACAATTTTAAGTTATTTTTGAGAGATGTTTTATTTGTGCAAGATTTAGTTAAAAACATTATTTCTGTTTCTATGCTTGATAGAGATGGTTTTTCTTGTAATTTTGTAAATGGGATTTGCAATATTTACAAGAATGAATGTTTGATTGGAAATGGAAAACTTGAAAACGATCTATATAACTTAAAATTAAAAGACGTTCCAATTAATTATGTTGATAAACCGGTAACAACAAATAAAAGGAAAAATGATAGTCAAAACCCGACAAACCTTTGGCATGCTAGACTAGGTCATATTTCCTCAAGGAGGATGAACAAGCTAGTGGGAGAGGGCATGTTTGATATGTCCAATATTAACTCTCTACCTACTTGTGAGTCCTGCCTAAAAGGAAAAATGACTAAATCTCCTTTCAAAGGGAAGCCTGAGCGTAGTCAAAATCTGTTGGATTTGATCCATACAGATGATTGCGGACCATTTATTATCGGTACTAAATTTGGTCACACCTACTTCATTACCTTTACTGATGATTATTCTAGGTATGGGTATTTATATTTAATGAAATATAAGTCTGAATCATTTGAAAAGTTCAAAGAATTCAAAGCTGAAGTAGAAAACAAACAAGGTAGAAGTATTAAAGCACTTAGATCGGATCGAGGTGGAGAATACTTAAGTACCGAGTTTTTGAGCTATCTAAAAGAGAATGGGATTCTCTCTCAGTGGACTCCTCCTATGACACCTCAGCTGAATGGTGTCTCGGAGCGTCGCAATCGAACTTTGTTGGACATGGTTCGATCTATGATAAGCTTCACTGAGCTCCCTCCTTCGTTTTGGGGCTATGCACTTGAAACGACAGTGTTGTTGTTGAACAATGTTCACACCAAAGCAGTGAATAAAACTCCATACGAGTTATGGAATGGCAAAGCTCCTAAGTATTCGTACTTGAGGATTTGGGGATGTCCTGCTTATGTGAAGCAGACAGTGGGAGATAAGTTGGATAGTCAATCCACCTTATGTTATTTTTTAGGATATTCGAAGAATTCAATGGGATATTATTTCTATCATCCTACTGAAACAAAAGTGTTTGTTTCGAGGAATGCCACCTTCATGGAGAAGGAGTTTTTATTAGATAAGAAAGGCAAGATGATGGAACTCGAAGAAATTCGAGAAGAACCTGAGATACAAAATAATGATCCCACACCTCAAGAACTTTCAGTGGAAACGCCTACATCTAGGAGATCCGAGAGGACTTCTAGACCTCCTATTTGATATGGTCTTCTTCTTGAAGGGGATCAAAGTGAACCCGACATTGGATGTGATCCAAGAAACTTCAAGGAAGCAATTTCTGATGCGGATTCGAATTTATGGCTTGATGCTATGCAGTCGGAAATAGACTCGATGCATACAAACCAAGTTTGGTCTTTAGTAGATCCTCACGATGGAATTGTTCCAATAGGGTGTAAATTGATCTACAAGAGGAAACTTGGGCCTGACGGCAAGGTACTAACCTACAAGGCACGATTGGTAGCAAAAGGTTATACTCGAAGACAAGTAGTTGACTATGATGAAACCTTTTCACCAGTCGCAATGTTAAAGTCCATAAGAATCCTTATTGCCATAGCAGCATGGTATGACTATGAGATATGGCAAATGGATGTGAAGACTGCATTTCTTAATGGAAACATAAAGGGTGAAATCTATATGATGCAGCCCGAGGGATTCACATCCATGGGAAGCGAGCATAAGGTATGAAAGCTTCAGAGATCAATTTATGGTCTCAAACAAGAATCAAGAAGTTGGAACCAGAAATTTGATGAAACAATAAAGGACTTTGGTTTCATCAAAAACTCGGAGGAACCGTGCGTGTATAAGAAAGTAGTTAAGGATGCGGTGACATTCTTAGTGCTTTATGTTGATGACATCCTACTCATTGGGAATGATGTAGGGATGTTGCAGCCAACAAAGATATGGTTATCAGGTAGATTCTCGATGAAGGACTTAGGTGAGGCGTCCTATATTCTAGGGATACAGATCTATAGAGATAGATCTAAGAGAATGATAGGACTCACTCAAGAAACCTACATCGACACCATATTGAAAAAGGTTTTCTATGGATGAGTCCAGGAGAGGACATCTACCTATGTGTCATGGAGTTTCTCTATCCAAGTCTATGTGTCCCAAGACTGACGAAGAGATAGAGAAAATGACACACATACCCTATGCGTCAGCCATAGGTAGTATTATGTATGGGATGATATCTACCAGACCGGATGTAGCCTTTGCTCTGAGTGTCACGAGCAGATATCAGGCCAACCCCGGTCAAATGCATTGGAAAGCCGTGAAGGATATTCATAAGTACTTGAGAAGGACTAAGAATATATTCATGGTTTATGGAGGAAGAGAATTGAAATTGGAAGGCTATACCGACTCTAGCTTCCAAAGCGACGTGGATGACTCGAAGTCAACCTCTGGATTTGTATTCATGCTCAATGGTGGTGTTGTCTCTTGGAAGAGTTCCAAGCAGGACACCACAGCAGATTCCACCACTGAGGCAGAATATATTGCAGCATCAACTGCTGCTAAAGAGGCCGTTTGGATGAGGAATTTCTTCCAAGAGTTGGGCGTAATTCCTGAATCTGTTGGTCCAGTTCCGGTGTACTGCGACAACACTGGTGCCATTGCTCAGGCAAAGGAACCAAGGTCTCATCAAAGATCCAAACACGTACTGAGAAAATAACACATCATCCGGGAGATTGTGGAAAGAGGAGATGTCACTGTCGAGAGAGTGGCCTCTACAGACAATATCGCTGATCCACTTACTAAGCCCTTGCCAGGACCATTGTTTGACAAACATCGCGAAGCAATGGGATTACGTAGTATCACTAGTTGGCTTTAGGGCAAGTGGGAGATTGAAAGAGTGGGTTCCCAGTTAGCCAACTTGTGGCTAAGGGCTTTTATGACTCTATGTATAAACAATCTTTGTTTAATATAATTTACATTAATTAATGGCATTATCTTTATCTTTCTTCATATTGTTATATTGTGATATATTATTTTTTTAATAAAGACCTTGAATATACTATAGTGTAAGTAAGATGAGATAGTGAATAAAGAGAGATCACTATTATGAAACACATCTTATAGTCACTGTATATTCTAAATAGTTCCTAGTCAATTGAGCCGTCCGCTAATAAGGATAAGGATCGCTCGAGATTGAGACTAGCATTTGTGATGCCAAGTACCACGTTTCATTGGTAATGGACATGGAGATTTTCAAAGCATGCAAATGGATATTCATATGATGAATGAACAAACTACCCTATTCGGACTTTCCAAGTGGTTATTATTATTTGAGTGGATAAGTCCGCGGTTTTGGTTGTACACCATTAGTCCTTACTACTTGAAATATCATTGAGACTCTATATGCTAGTATTGTACTTTGACTCATTTACCGACTCTACTGGGGTCATCAGGTGTCGGGATTGGGTACAGTTACGACACATATAGGAGTCGATGCTTTGTTGTCAAGGATTCACCACATACTTGCGAGTGTGGATATCATATGCGATCTGAGGAGATATTAGTATGATGAATCTCTGGCCAGAGTACATTAGGTGTTTTTGGTTACTCGGTTTTCCTAGTAACACATGCGATGTCACTATTTGTTCTCCAAGATATAATGCATAGTTATCGAATCTCGAACGACTCTCGATGCACCAATGGTTGTTGATTCGATCGGGATATATGGATGAAGGGACCGTACTGTACGCTAACCAAAATCTACTGGTTCTTGCAGGCACTATCAGTGATACCTAGGGAATCATGGGGCGATGTTGCTAGGCTATATCCCTGAACCATTGAGGGTCACACAAGTAATGGCTTACTAAACCCCGTTGAGATAGATAAATTTAAAGAGTTAAATTTAATGAAAGAGAAGTTGGACTTCTTAGATAAAGGGAGTGGAATTTCCTAAAATGACATAGGGATGGGCATTTTTTGGAATCACTGAATTCGGATTCAGAAAAATTATCTTGACTTTAAAAGATATGCAGAAATGGTTTCTGTGCACATTGGTAAAATCAGTTTATCAATCGGAGTCAAGATGAATTTTATATTAATTTCTATAATAACAGGCTTGGCTTGTTGGGCTTAAGTTATGGATTGTGGGCCCTAAGGAGTTAGTGTTCTAATACAATTATAACTTAATCTAGTCTAGAAATTATCTATAAATACATGTGTAGTGTTCGAAAATTACATAGCATTCACTCTTGCAATTTTCGAAAATACTGCATAATATTTCTAGGGGAATTTTCGAATTCCTCTGCTCCTTTTTGAGATAATTCAATCTGTAATTTTTGTGAAAAATTACATTCTGAATTGACATATCAAATCTGTTTATTCTCTTCGATAAACATCTGATTGATTTCTAGTGCAATCAATAAGAGGGTTTTAGTTTTCTATTCGTGGACTTAATTTTGGAGGTTGATCGTGATAGTCATCGGTTCCCGGGATTTACAAGAAGAGCAGATTAAATTCTGTTGGAGTCCATAATCAAGCCTTTGCTTGAAGAGGTAAAAATATTTAATTGTGAATTTATATTTTTACTTGCAAGATTTTAATCGTTAGGATTTGATACCCACGATATGGAATCGTTCCATATCAAAAAACAAAATTTTTAAACTTCCGCTGCTCCGGGTATCACATTCGCGTGATCAGAGAACGCGTGTTCCAACATTCATCTGGTTACGGGTGATAGTTGGTTTTTCTATGGTGAGGGAGTGCGATCTCCGATGTCGTTGGTGTCAGCTTTGAGAGCCTGTCGATCTCTAGAATCTGGCGGGGAAGGCTACCTTATCTATGCAGTTGATTTTTCCGCTAAGAATGTGGGTATAGAAAGTATTCCAGTTTTGAATGAATTCCCAGACGTATTTCCTGACGAGATTCTGCGTTTTCCGCCTGCTCGGGAAGTCGAGTTGGGCATAGAGTTGATGTCGGGTACTTCGCCTATTTCTCGAGAACCATATCGTCTTGCTCCATAAGAGATGCGTGAGTTGAAGAATCAGTTACAGGATATTTGGATAAGGGGTACATTCATCCTAGTGTATCTCCTTGGGGAGCTCCTGTTCTCTTTGTAAAGAAGAAGGATGGGTCTATGCGGTTGTGCATTGACTATCGGCAGCTTAATCGAGTTACTGTGAAGAACAAGTATCCCGTACCTCGTATTGATGATATGTTTGACCAGTTTTAGGGTACTTCAGTTTACTCCAAGATCGATTTGAGATTTGGTTATCACCAGATGAGGGTCCGAGATCAAGATGTAACCAAGACTGCATTCCGTACTTGCTATGGGCTTTACGAGTTTCTAGTGATGACTTTTGGATTGACTAATGCACCGGCTATATTTATGGATCTGATGAACCGTGTCTTCAGGGAATTTTTGGATAATTTCGTATTAGTTTTCATTGACGACATCCTGGTGTATTCACGTGATGTGGATGAACATGTTTCTCATCTGCGATTGGTGCTGCAGACTCTTTGGGATGAGCAGTTGTATTCCAAATTGAGTAAGTGCGAGTTTTGGATGGATTGAGTTGTCTTTCTAGGCCATATCATATACAAGGATGGGATTTATGTTGATTTGAGCAAGATTGAGGCTGTGTTAAACTGGTCGCGTCCGACAACTGTTGCTGAGATCCGTAGTTTTATGGGTCTAGCAGGATATTATCGTTGCTTCATTTTGAACTTCTCCTAGCTAGCTCGACCGTTGACGCAGCTTACCCGCAAGGGTGTTGATTTCGAGTGGTCCTCAGAATGCGAAGAGAGCTTTTGTGAGCTTCGACGATGGTTGCCTTCTGCGCCTGTGTTGGCATTACTGTCAGGATCTGGAGGATATGTGGTTTATACAGATGCTTCTCTTCAGGGGCTAGGTTGTGTTCTGACTCAGAATGGCCATGTGATCGCATACGCCTCTTGAAAGTTGAAGTTACACGAAGACAATTATCTTGTTAATGATTTGGAGTTGGAAGCTATTGTGTTTGCTTTGAAGATCTGGCGTCATTATCTGTATGGCGAGAGATTTTAGATCTTCACTGACCACAAGAGTCTCAAGTATTTGTTCACTCAGGAGGAGTTGAACATGAGGCAGAGGAGTTGGATGGAGTTGTTAAAGGACTATGATTGCGTAATTAAGTACCATCCAGAAACTTCTAATCTCACTACTGATACCTTGAGTCGCAAGGTGCGATTATCCGCACTTCATACTTGTTCAATGTCTTGTGAGATCGAGGCTTGTTGTTCTTCAGGATATACCTTCAAGCACAAGAAAGGTATACAGGGTATCCATATGTTTGCGATATTATCTGAGCCAGCTTTGCAATCGCGGATTCGGGATGCTCAGATGTCTGTTTTGAAGACCCGGAATTTGGCTCGTCTAGCCAACGAGGGTAGTACGTCTGGATGCCATTATCAGTCAGATGATTTTCTATGTTTATCGGGTCGGCTTGTGATTCCGGAGGATAAGGATCTGCGGGGGGAGATTTTGTCTCAGGCGCATCGCACTAAGTTGAGTATACATCCGGGGAGCAACAAGATGTATAAGGATATGAGTACTTGGTTTTGGTGGAAAGGGATGAAACGCAACATGTATTAGTATGTTTCAAGATGCTTGGTTTGTCAGCAGGTCAAGGCAGAGCACCGACGATCTGGAGGTTTGCTTCACAGTTTGCCTATTCCGGAGTGGAAATGGGAGCTTATCACGATGGACTTTGTAACCCATTTTCCGGTATCTTCAAGGAATTGTGACGCTATCTGGGTTGTGGTGTACCAACTCACCAAGTAAGCGCATTTCATTCCCTATAGTCGAGAGTACACCGTTGATCGTATGGCACGGTTGTATATTCAGGAGATCATTCGACTTCATTGAGTGTCGATGAGCATTGTCAGCGATCAAGACCCCAGGTTTACTTCTAGATTTTGGGGAAGTGCTCAGCGTGCGATGGGCACTACTCTCAGTTTTAGTACTGCCTATCATCCGGAGACTGATGGATAGTTAGAGCGCACTATCCGTACCTTTTAGGAATGCTTCGGGCGTGTGCTATGGATTTTGGTTCGGTCTGGCAAGATCATTTACCATTGATTGAGTTTGCATACAACAACAGTTACCATCGTAGCATTGGGATGACACCTTTAGAGGCATTGTACGGATGACGTTTTCGTACTCCACTCTTCTGTGAAGAAGTAGGGGAGAGACAGGCCGAGGGACCAAAGTTAGTTTAGCAGGCCGCGGATATTGTTGATCAGATCAAGAAACGGATTAAGTGTTCGATGCTGGGAGAAAGTGTTTCTGAGAGTCTCACCTTTTCGCAGGATTCTCATATTTGGACTCAAGGGTAAGCTGTCTCCCAGATACATTGGTCCGTTTGAAGTCTTAGAGAGCATTGGTGAATTGGCTTATTGGTTATCCTTGCCACCATATATGTTCAGTATCCATGACGTGTTCCACGTATCCCCATTGCGACGATATGTGGCAGATCAGTCTCATATTTTGCAGCCGTCTGAAGTTAAGGTGGATACTGATTTGACTTATGTAGAGAGACCGATTCGTATTCTGGATCATAAGGATAAGGTATTGCAGAACAAAGTTATACCTTTGGTTCTAGTTCAGTGGAAGCGCCGAGGAACTGAAGAAGCCACTTGGGAGCTTGAGAGCAGGATGCGTTCAGAACATCCTGAGTTATTTTGATTTTGTTTCAGTGTTGTATTCAGTTGTAAAATAATGTTTTGCATGTTGTTTGCATTTTGGTACTTAAGATCTGATTTCGAGGACAAAATATCTTAAGTTAGGGAGAATGTAGTAGCCCGTACCCAGAATGGGTGATTAAGGGATTAATCAACGCAAAATAAGAAATCGAGTCATGAGCAGAACGGAAGCTTCGTTTTAGGGAACGAAAGCTCCGATGGCGATCGAAAGCTTTGGTGTGCAACGGAAGCTCCGATAGTATTACGTCATCCAAGACGTGTGGGACAACGGAAGATCTGATCGGGCACGGAGGTTCCGATATCCCCTATCCGCAGCCAGCCAATGAAATTTTGCCACGTGGAAAATAAGCGAGAACGGAAGCTCTGATGGCGCATCGGAGGTTCTGATCGTGTCCTATAAATATAGGGTCGAGACTTCACTTTTCATTGCCAATTCCGCGAGTTCTCCCTCCTTATAAGCATATTTTAGTAGTTCTAGCCTTTCTAGGCTTGACCCAAGGGTCGGTGAGGTGTTCGAGAGTCGCAGCGGAGTTGTGTCCATGTTTTGGACGCATCAACAACAAAGGGCTGACGACTGACGCAAGTATAGCTTTTGCTTCCTAAAAATATTTAGAAGTATAAAATAGCTTGGTTAAGGCTTTTAGAGCACTTTAATGATATTAGTATCATTTCGCTGTGTAGTGCGGACTATAGGCGTGGATCTAGAGCCGGTAGAGCTTTCCTAGTAGTTGAGGTACGAAAGTTCTGTTCGAAATATCCTGACTGAGTATGCATGTATTATGTGACTGCATGATTTATATGACATGATTTTATGCTACATACATTTGCATTTTGAGCTATCTCATTTGAGATGTCTAGTAGTAGAGTATTACCCTATCTGGTTAGTGGATGGATTTCCATCGATTTGGGTCCGGAGTATCCACTTGTATTTTGGTATGTATGACACCTTTTGAAGCGATAGCACAGCATGCTACATACCAGGGCTCGGTCTGTCTTAGTTATCTTATCCTTGGCCTCTAGTTCAGTAAGTGGTACACTTGCATTCATGTATTAATATGTACGGTATACTCATACTCTCGTGCTGAGCGTTTTATTCTCATGTCTCGTACTTTGTGTATCTGGACACTCTATTCCATGGGGCAGGTTTGCGATTGGATGAGGCGGGTGGGTCCATGAGGGACTAGGCAGTGGATGGCCAGCTGGAGCTTCGCCTAGGGTTTTATTTTAATGGATCGGGATGATACAGTATTCGATTTGGTTGTATAAATATTTGGGGTATTTGCAGATTCCTTTCCTTGGGATTGTATAATGTTTATTGCTTCCGCAGTTTATTTGGGTTTACTCTGTTGTTAAGTTAATTGCATGGTTAAGTTTCTGATTAGTAGGTGATCTTGGTAATTGTCACTAGAGTGTGCGTGTGTTGTGAGTTTTTGAGTGAGTTTTTGTGGCTAGGATTAAATTTTGAGTCCAAGTGCTAGAATAGGTAACCCTAGAAAAATGTGAATATATGAAATTCATGAAAAAGTGCAACACACTTTTAAAAAGTAATAAATCAAACTAACAATTAGGACTACAAATTAAGTCGCACTAAATAAAAATACAAGCTTAAAAATCCTAACTTAAAAATATTTGTAGTGACCCTTACCCAGATCACCTACTAAACAGAACTTAGGCATGCAATTAACTTAATAAAACAGATATCAGAATAAACTTGCGGAACCATAAATAAATACAATCCCAAGGAAAGGAATCTGTAATTTATCCAAATATTATACAACCAAATCGAATAGCTGTATCAACCCAAAACAACAAAAATAAAACTTAGAAGAAGCTCCAGCTGGCCAACCACTGCCTAGCCCCTCTTGGATCCACCCGCCTCATCCAATCGCAAACCTGCCCCATGGAATAGGGTGTCCAGAAACACAGAGTATGAGACGTGAGCATAAAAAACTCAGTACGAGAGTATGAATATACATGCATGCAAAGTTAACTCCCTATAAACTCGAGGTCAAGGATCAGATAACAAAGATAGACCGGGCCCTGGTATGTAGCACGCTGTGCCGTCGCTTCAGGAGGTGGCTCCCATACCATAATACCAGTGGATATGCCGGACCCAAATTGATGGAAGTCCAACCACTAACAGGATAGGGAAAAACCCTACTAAGAGACAACTCGAAGGAGATAGCTCAGTATGCAAATGAATGCAGCATAAATCAATGACATATAAATCATGCAGTCACATAATACATGCATACTCAGTCAGGATATCTCGAACAGTACTTTCGTACCTCAAATTAGTGCAAGCTCTACCAACTCTAGGTCCACCCCTATAGTCTGCTCTACACTGCCAAATGATACTACTATCATTATAGTACTCTAAAAGCCTTAACTAAGCTAAAGCATACTCCTAAATATTTTTAGGAAGCAAAAGCTATACCTTCATCCGTCGTTAGCCCTTTGCTGTTGAGTGCCTCAAAACTAGGCCACAGCTCCGCTACGACGCCTGGATCGCTATGCCACTTCCGGATTCCCGATGGGATGCCTAGAATTCCCTAGATTGGAGTTAGAAGGCTAAGGAATCGATAGAGAAGAGGTGATTGGTGCGTCTAAATCTGAATCTCGGCCCTCCTATTTATAGACGGAGTTCGGATCGTTCGAACTGGACTTCGGGCCGTCCGAACCCGATATTACATCATTGCTTACGTCAGCATGATGACATCATCCATGACGACTGTCGGCAGCACGTTCGGAGCGTCCGAACCCTGACTTCGGACCGTCCGAACCTTGACTTCGGAGCCTCCGAACTCGATGAACTTTAAACCATTTTCAAGTGTTCTGAATTCAATTTCGGACTCCGTTATCCCATTAAGAGTTACCTTAATCATGTTTACTCTTAATTAGTAGGATTAATGAATTGATTAACACTTGATCACTGATTTCGGGTACGGGCTACTACATTCTCCCCCACTTAAGATGTTTCGTCCTCGAAAACAGATCTTAAGTACTGAATGTAAAACAGAAATCAGAAACATTCTTTATTCAAATCAAACGTTTACAGAGTTTGCAACTAAAAGAATGAAATCAAAACAACTCAGGATGGTCTTCACGCATCCTGTCTTCAAGCTCCCAAGTAGCTTCCTCAGTTCCTCGGCGCTACCACTGAACTAAAACCAAAGGAATGACTTTGTTCCGCAAAACCTTATCCTTATAATCCAGGATACGAATAGGTTTCTCAACATAGGTCAAATCCTTATTCACCTGAACCTCAGACCGCTGCAGAATATGAGATTCATCCGCCACATACCGTCGCAACAGAGATACGTGGAACACGTCGTGAATACTGGATAGATGCGGTGGCAAAGCTAGTCGATAAGCCAAATCGCCGATGCTCTCCAAGATCTCAAACAGACTAATAAACCTGGGAGACAAATTGCCCTTAAGGCCAAATCTGAGAATCTTGTGGAAATGTGACACTCTCAGAAACACTTTCTCCCCTACATCGAACTGCAAAGGCCTACGCTTGGTATTAGCATAGCTGGCCTGACGATCCTATGCAGTCTTAATCCGTTTCTTGATCTGATCAACAATGTCTATTGCCTGCTGGATAAACTCTGGTCCCTCAGCCTGTCTCTCCCCCACTTCTTCCCAAAAGAGTGGAGTACGACAATGTCGCCCGTACAACGCCTCAAAAGGTGTCATCCCAATACTAGTATGATAGCTGTTGTTGTACGCGAACTCGATCAACGGCAAATGATCCTGCCAGGCTGAACCAAAATCCATGACGCATGCTCTAAGCATATTCTCCAAAGTACGGATAATGCGCTCTGACTGACCATCAGTCTCCGGATCATAGGCAGTACTCAAGCTGAGAGTAGTACCCATCGCACACTGAACACTCCCCTAGAATCTAGACGTGAACCTGGGGTCCCGATCGCTGACAATGCTCACAGGCACTTCATGAAGTCGAACGATCTCCTGAATGTACAACCGAGCCATACGATCCACATTGTACTCCCGGCTATAAGAAATGAAATGCGCTGATTTGGTGAGTCGGTCCACCACAACCCAGATAGCATCACAGTTCCTCGGGGATACCGGAAAATGGGTCACAAAGTCCATTGTGATAAACTCCCATTTCCATTCAGGAATAGGCAGACTGTGAAGCAATCCTCCAGGTCGTCGGTGCTCTGCCTTGACATGTTGGCACACCAAACATCTCGAAACAAACTGATAAACACTGCGTTTCATTCCCTTCCACCAGAAACGAGTACGTAGATCCTTGTACATTTTGTTGCTCCCAGGATGAATACTCAACTTAGTGCGATGTGCCTGAGACAAAATCTCCTCTCGCAACTCTTCATCCTGCGGAATCACAAGCCTACCAGACAAACACAGAAAGCCATCTGACTGATAATGAAATCCAGACGAGCTACCCTCGTTACTAGACGAGCTAAACACTGGGTCTTCGAATCAGACATCTGAGCATCTCGGATCCGCGAATACAAAGCTGGCTCAGATAGTATCGCAAACATCTGGATACTCTGCATACCTTTTTTATGCTTGAAGGTATATCCCAAAGTACAACAGTCACTGATCGCACTAGACATCGAACAATTCTGAAGTGCGGATAGTCGCACCTTGCGACTCAAGGCATCAGCGGTGAGATTAGCAGCTCCCGGATGGTACTTAATCTCGCAATCATAGTCCTTAAGAAAGTCCATCCAACGTCTCTGCCTCATGTTCAACTTCGCCTGAGTGAACAAATACTTGAGACTCTTATGGTCGGTGAAGATCTCAAATTTCTCGCCATACAGATAATGACGCCAGATCTTCAAAGCGAACACAATGGCTGCTAACTCCAAATCATGGACTGGGTAGTTGTCCTAGTGAAGCTTCAGCTGTCTAGAAGCGTATGCGATCACATGCCCATTCTGAGTCAGAACACAACCTAACCCCTGAAGAGAAGCATCAGTGTATACCACATACCCTCCAGATCCTGACGGTAATGCCAACACCGGCGCAGAAGTCAACCGTCATCGAAGCTCATAGAAATTCTCCTCACACTCGGAGGACCACTCGAAATCCACACCCTTGCGGGTAAGCTGCGTCAAAGTTCGAGCTAACTGAGAGAAGTTCAGAATGAAGTGACGATAATAACCTGCTAGACCCAGAAAACTACGGATCTCAGCAACCGTCGTCAGACGCGACCAATTAAGCACCGCCTCAATCTTGCTTGGATCAACAGAAATCCCTTCCCTGGATATGATATGGCCAAGAAAGACCACTCGATCCATCCAGAACTCACACTTGCTCAGCTTGGCGTACAGCTGCTCATCTCGAAGAGTCTGCAGTACCAACCGCAAGTGAGAAACATGTTCTTCCGTATTACGCGAATACACCAAAATGTCATCAATGAAGACCACGACAAACTTGTCCAAATACTCCCTGAAGACACGGTTCATCAGATCCATGAATATAGCCGGCGCATTAGTCAAACCAAATGTCATCACTAGGAACTCGTAATGCCCATAGCGAGTACGGAAAGCAGTCTTGGCTACGTCCTGATCACAGACTCTCAACTGATGATACCCAGATCTCAAGTCAATCTTGGAGTAAATAGAAGTACCCTGCAGCTGATCAAACAAGTCATCAATGCGAGGCAACGGATACTTGTTCTTCACTGTAACACGATTCAGCTGCCTATAGTCAATGCACAGCCGCATCGACCCATCCTTCTTCTTTACAAAAAGAACAGGAGCTCCCCAAGGAGATAAACTAGGACGAATGTACCCCTTGTCCAAAAGGTCCTGTAGCTGATTTTTCAACTCACGCAACTCTGACGGAGCCAGACGATACGGTGCTCGAGAAATAGGCGAAGTACCCGGCATCAACTCTATGCCAAACTCGACTTCTCTAACAGGAGGAAAACCCGGAATCTCATCAGGAAAAACATCTGGAAATTCATCCATGACCGGAATGCTCTCTATCCTTATGCTCTAAGCGGACAAATCAACTACATAGATAAGGTAGCCTTCCCCGCTAGACTCTAGAGCTCGACGGGCTCTCAAAGCTGATACCAAAGGCATCGGGGGTCGCGCTCCCTCTCCATAGAAAAACCAGCTCTCACTCCCCTCCGGATGAAAGCATACTAATCTCTGATAGAAGTCCACTGAAGCTCGATAGGTGGTCAACATATCTATTCCCAGAATGCAATCAAAGTCGTCCATCGCCAGGACCATGAGATTCGCTAACAGAATGTTCCCTTCGAACTCTAAAGGGCAACCCATCACTAGACGCTTAGCCAAAGCAGATTGGCCCGTCGGAGTAGAAACAGACATCACTATGTCTAGTGCAATGCATGGTAATTTATGCCTCTTAACAAAATGTGCAGAAATGAAGGAATGAGATGCACCGGTGTCAATAAGTACAAGAGCAGGTATACCATAAAGCAGAAATGTACCTGCGACGACTTTTTCATTCTCCTCCACTGCCTGATCATGTCTCAGGGCAAACACCTGGCCAGAAGCTCGTGGCCTCAAATGAGAACTCCCAGCAGGCTGTCTCTGCGACCTCTGCTGAACGGTGGCCTGAGAACCAGATCCTGAACCAGAACCAGAACCGCCTCCCCCAGATAGTGGACAATCCCTTCGGATATGACCAGTCTCTCCACAACGGAAACAAGCTCCAGAAGCTCTACGGCACTTGTCGGATGGATGGTTCTTCCCATAGTGATCACACTTGTCCTTCTTACCGAAACGGACAACACCAGCAGAGCCAGAGGAAGAAGAAGTAGATCCAGACATCTTGAATGATTGGGCACGGGGACCCAAAGAACTAGCAGGCCTCGACTGAGGGAAAGACCTGTTCCGTTGAATGTTGTCCTCCGCCTGGTGACAACGGCTCACCAAACCCTCGAAGGACATGTCGTCGCCAACCGCCACATGATCATGGATCTCAGGGTTAAGGCCCTGAAGAAACAGATTATACTTCATCCCAAAGCTGTCAGCAATCTCGGGGCAATAGGATAACAGATCAAAGAACTTCTGCTGATACTCATCAATAGACATGGCTCCCTGTCGTAGACTCAGAAGCTCGCCTGCCTTCGACTGACGGAGTGCAGGGGGAAAATACAACTTCTGAAAAGCTGTACGGAACTCGGCCCAGGGAGTGCGGACTATAGGCGTGGATCTAGAGCCGGTAGAGGTACGAAAGTTCTGTTCGAGATATCCTAACTGAGTATGCATGTATTATGTGACTGCATGATTTATATGACATGATTTTATGCTGCATACATTTGCATTTTGAGCTATCTCATTTGAGATGTCTAGTAGTAGGGTATTACCCTATCTGGTTAGTGGATGGATTTCCATTGATTTGGGTCCGGAGTATCCACTTGTATTTTGGTATGAGAGACACCTTTTGAAGCGATAGCACAGCGCGCTACATACCAGGGCCCGGTCTGTCTTAGTTATCTTATCCTTGGCCTCTAGTTCAGTAGGTGGTACACTTGCATTCATGTATTAATATGTACGGTATACTCATACTCTCGTGCTGAGCATTTTATGCTCACGTCTCGTACTTTGTGTATCTGGACACCCTATTCCATAGAGCAGGTTTGCGATTGGATGAGGCGGGTGGGTCCATGAGGGACTAGGCAGTGGATGGCCAGCTGGAGCTTCGCCTAGGGTTTTATTTTGATGGATCGGGATGATACAGTATTCGATTTGGTTGTATAAATATTTGGGGTATTTGCAGATTCCTTTCCTTGGGATTGTATAATGTTTATTGCTTCCGCAGTTTATTCGGGTTTACTCTGTTGTTAAGTTAATTGCATGCTTAAGTTTCTGATTAGTAGGTGATTTTGGTAATCGTCACTAGAGCGTGCGTGTGTTGTGAGTTTTTGAGTGAGTTTTTGTGGCTAGGATTAAATTTTGAGTCCAAGTGCTAGAATAGGTAACCCTAGAAAAATGTGAATATATGAAATTCATGAAAAAGTGCAACACACTTTTAAAAAGTGCTAAATCAAACTAACAATTAGGACTACAAATTAAGTCGCACTAAATAAAAATACAAGCTTAAAAATCCTAACTTAAAAATATTAAATTTGATTTTACTAGTTTGGGAATTAAAATGCTAATTTTTGCGAAAGTTGAAAATAATAAATTTTAATGCCCGAGAAAAATATAATATTTATCCAATTAACACATAAAATTAAAATAATTAAAATCATAAATATTAAAGACTGATTTAGGCATGAAACTTAAATTAAAAAATTCTAGGCACTAACTTAGGAATTTAAAATCAACGCTTTAAATATTTTGATGTCGCAACGATGAATAAAATTTTTAAATACTAGATAGAGCGATTAAAATAAATTAAACATGCTAGACTAATGTTTAAAATAATTTTAATAAATACAAAAATGGAAATAATAAAAAAAAGATTAAAATGATTTGGACAATTAAAAAGGGTTTAAGTAAATAGCTAGACATCTAAAATAATTTAAAGTAGTTAACTGCTAAACATAAGTTATTTAAAATAAACAATTTGAACAATCAAAAGTATTTAAATAAATAAGCTAAACAGTTAAAATCATTAAATGAATAAACTAAAAAATTAAAATCATTTAAATATGCAAGCTTAAACTTTTAAAATATTTAAATCAATTTAATTTGCACAATAAAATCATTTAAAAAATTAAACTTAAACAATTAAAACATTAATTAAATAGTTAGTTAAATAAAATCATTTGAATAACTAATAAAATATTTTATTAGCACATTACTTCACATAAAGAATTTAAATCAGTTAAACCTAAAAATAATAATCATAATATTTATTTAATTTAATGCATGTGATTTGGTAAATTGGGTTTTTAGGCGCCAAAATTTCTTCTCCCCTTAAATGTAATTTCGTCCTCAAAATTCAAGACTTACTAACTAGGTTCGAATACCTTAGACCAGATCAACGCTAAATTTTCCAACTTTGCACCCACATGAGTTGGGACAAATCAGCTTTCGCTGCGCACTCTGATGCTTACTGCTATCTATATCGTCAAGAAACTGACTAACTCTTATTGTAGTATAAAATTTACAATTCCTACATCTTCCCACGTGGTTTTATCCTCAATTTTATCACTCCGCAGATTACCTTCAGTCTAAATTTATCAAATTAAAAACGTCATCCTATCGCATTGATAAGTTCTATGACCTACAAATCCTTAGATCTTTAAGTTATTGCATAACTTACCTCCTCTATCCCAGACGCTAACGACTAAGAAATCCATGATTACACTTCAAGTCAAAATATACTATGAGCTATTCTCCGCTTATTGGATTAGATTGTCTTTAAATACAAAACAATTCATATATATCACTTGAAGACATATCTCAAACCCCTAGTTCAACATGACAGCAATTTTGAAAATCCAAAAATTTCTAAATTATTATATGTACAACCTGAATTCATATTTCAAGAACTTAGTACCCAATTAGGCACCTTGAAGAGTTTGTAATTCGATTGAAAATGCTTTCTCATTGTTCCTCAAGTACCTTAGCATTTCACCGGTAAATAAATCAACAGCTTATCTGGAAAACTTCTTGAATATTCTATTCGTCATTCTGTTCCCATAGTTGGTGCAATAACCTTACCGGTTGACATTCACAAAATCTTAGAATTCAAATGTAAAGTACCCAAAAGTCTCTAGGGACAAATTTATTTCCTATCTGGAAAATGTTCACCCATTCAACTTACTAAAATCATTTGTTTACTCTTAACGATCCTATTTAAAATTGAAACAACCTATTCAGTTATTTCACTAACTAGAAGTCTACTCGCTAGAACGGAATAAAATTATCAGTCGCAATTCCTCATAACACAACGATAACTTAGTATTTTATCTTAGTACTAATACTAAATTCAAATGGCCTAAACACTTACTATGAGGCTACGAGCCAATTCTTTACACAATAATTTGGAATAATAATTGAAATTATGATCCACCCATATCCTCATCATGATGGATCATGAAAGGAACACACATACAAGTAATGATGCTCAATACGAAATGAAATAGTGCAAGCATTACAAAAAAACGAGCTGAAAATAAAAATCTAAATAAGTGAAAACAACTCATTAATAATTCAATTCTAAGAGTGAATGAATAATAATGGATGCTCCATGAATAATGAACATGAGCCAACAAGATCCAAATCTCGTAATCATTCATCCGTGGGTTATGAAATTATGCTCAAACAATCAAAGCACAATCAAGACAATCGGTGTAACTTCAGTCGAGAGAAGTCCACAAAAGGGGAAACAACGATCCTAAGGCATATTCAGATGACAGCCACAACATAAGTAGATCAACAAAAAGAAAGATAAGGTGAATCTCACTCACATCAACATGTGGCTCTAGAACCGGAGGAAAATTCAAGAAGTATGAAACATGAACAAGTTTTTATTAAGAAATTCGACCAAGGCAAAAGTAGCTGAATAAAACGTTGACTGATGTCATACGAATCCATAAATGAACAAAGAATTTGCAAGGAAATTTTGGGTACTCAAAAGTATATGTTGCAACGGATTTGAGCACAAAAGAAGAAAAAGAAAACAACGATCGGAATAATAGTTCACATAATTGAAAGGCTCATAGTGACCGACTTACTAATTCCAAAATCGTAATTACCCAAATAACAAAAGAAAAACTCAAACTATCCATAATTATAATATAAAACCAAGTTCGTATCTCAAGTCTTCACACGAGTTCAATTCATAAACTTAACAGACCAAAACATATGCCTTATCAATTTTTCTAAACAACTATGCACTTAATTGTATCCGACAAAAATCCAATATAAAAAAATTACTTACAATAGTAATACACAATCAATATCTCCTAATGCGCAAATTTAATAATTTTCAACAAACTCCTAAAATCTCATCAAAAGAAATCATTAGTACTGAAACGACCCTAACCTCTATACTTAAATAAATAATAAAAGAATTTACGAATTTTTTTAAAAATTTTGTCATGACTTGTTTGAAAGTAAGCAAAACCTCACTATCATAGACAACAAATCTAAACAAACGCAATAAATGCGGCAAAAAGATAACCACTGTGATAATCATAACTTTCAAAGTAAAAGCAACCCCACACGGTTGCGGAAATGATAGCGATAACAGTTTCAAGACTTAAAAATTTAAGCACAGGGAAAACACATCCTGGTTATTACCAAAAGTACATAAGTTTAAACTCTTTATTACAATCATAAACTAGTGCGAAAACATGAAATAGCAACGGTCGTAGGGCCTCGCTCCGTCGGAGACCTTCCCTCAAGGACCCTGCCCCTCGGTCCCTACAAACTCCTCCTCACCTAGAAAACAAACAAGCATAGTGAGTCTAATGACCCAACAAGTATAAACATTGATATAACAAGGGTTTTAAAATACTCCAAGCAATACTCAAACTACTATACATAATATACTTTGAAACTTAAACTGTAAACATGCGTGAAATAAGGGAAATGAGACAAATGCAAGTATGAACTCACGCCAACTCACGCTATGAAACTTTTGAACTTTCTTGACTTATATGAAATGCATGCATAACATAAAACTGAATAAATTGAGACGAGTCGACCGATACTTGAAACTTTAAATTTTTTTTTTTCTTTAGAACATAGATCCTCGAATTGTGACTCAAGTTTCGACCATGATCATGGCTGCAGTGCATTATGCCGGCAAGACGCCGAGATTTCTCCCGACGCGATTTTCCCCTTTACTTTCCTTTTTGTTAGGGGAGCCGAGATGAACACGGCCGCTTACTACACGTCTCTTTTGGTAGGGGAGCTCGGATGTCTCCCAGCCGCTTACTACACGTCTATGGCAAGTGGGTGAGTCATCCCACAACCCACATTGCTCTGTCCAATCACAAACAACTCACTTTGTTCAAAAATATTTTCTTTCCTTCCTTGACTCGACTCAAAATACTTAGCATGCAAGAACTTGTAACGACTTCCTTTGAAAAAATTGTTTGGCTCAAAGAAGAAACTCACGCACATGAATATGCAACTTATGATATGAAACTCAACTCAAAAATATGGGTGCAAGATGGGTGAGTGGATGCCCCTAAGCAACAAGCCCAACTATTCTTTACTTTCCTCAACCTTGCCTTAAACCGAGCAACCAAACCGTAAAGCCCTTAACTCTATCATCCCTTAGCCAAATTCGACACCACTCAAACCGACACTCTCCAAATACTACAAACTAACCACTGAAAGAGTGGGTGCCCGGTGAGCCAACTTTTGGCTAAGGGATTTGATGACTCTATGTATAAACAATCTTTTGTTTAATATAATTTACACTTTTATAATGGCGTTTACTTTATCTTTTATCATATTATTATGTTGTGACATACTATAAGATATTTAGATGAAGACCTTGAATATACTATAGTGTATGTAAGATGTGGTGGCACATGGGGATGGCTATCATGAAACACATCTTATAGTCACTGTATATTCTAAACAGTTCCTAGTCGATTGTGCCGTCCGTTAATAAGGATAAGGATCGCTCGAGATTGAGACTAGCATTTGCGATGCCGAGTACCACGTTTCATTGGTATGGAACATAGAGATGTTCAAAGCATGCAAATGGATATTCATACGATGAATGATCGAACTACCCTATCCGGACTTTCCAAGTGGTTATCACTTATCGAGTGGATAAAGTCCGCGGTTTTGGTTGTACACCATTAGTCCTTACTACTTGAAACATCATTGAGACTCTATATGCTAGTACTGTGCTTTGACTCGTTTACCGACTCTATTGGGGTCATCAGGTGTCGGGATTGGGTACAGTTACGACACATATAGGAGTCGATGCTTTGTTGTCAAGGATTCACCACATACTTGATAGTGTGGATATCCTATGCAATCTGAGGAGATATTAGTGTGACGAATCTCTGGCCAGAGTACATGATGTGTTTTAAGAAATGGTTTCTTAGTAGCACATGCGATGTCACTATTTGATCTTCAAGATGCATTGCATAGTTATCAAATCTCGAACGACTCTCGATTTACCAATGGTTGTTGATTCGATCGGGATATATGGATGAAGGGACCGTACTGTACGCTAACCAAAATCTATTGGTTCTTGCATGCACTATCAGTGATACCTAAGGAATCATGGGGCGATGTTGCTAGGCTCTCTTACCATGATTCGATGGGCAAGTCGAAAATTGTTGTTCCGAGTCACAAGGAGTTGTGAGCCCACGACTAGCTGTATCCCTGAACCATTGAGGGTCACACAAGTAATGGATTTTTATTCTCCGTTGAGATAGTTAAATTTAAAGAGTTAAATTTAATGAACAAAGAAGTAGGACTTCTTATATCAGAGTAGAGGAGTAAGATTTCCTAAAATGACATAGTGATGGACATTTTTGGAAACCACTGAATTCGGATTCAGAAAAAAATTTATCTTGACTTTAAAAGATGCAGAAATGGTTTCTGTGCACATTGGTGAAATTGGTTTATCAATCTGAGTCACGATGAATTTTATATTAATTTTTGAACATGCGGGCTTTGCTTATCAGGCTTGAACTTATGACTAATGGGCCCTAAGCTGTTAGCAGCCCACATTATAAATAAGTTATTGCAGTACAGAAATTACATAACAGAGGCTCATAATTTTCGAAAACCCTAGACTCCAGTCTTGAGAATTCGGCCGCCCCCCCTCTGTGTTTTCTCTCTGAAAATCCAGCCTGTGAATTTTGAATTTGCAGTCTGGTTTAACGGATCAAATTCGTTAATTCTCTTCGTAGAAACTTCTGATAGATTTTCTAGTGCAATCTATCAGAGGGATTAAACTTCTGTTCGTGGACCTGATTGAAGAATTGTTCGTCCATCAGTTCCTGGGATATACAACAAAAGCAGAGTAATCTGTTGGTGTCCATAATCTCGTTTCGAGATTCAAGGTAAAAATTTATAATTGTTATTTAATTTTTACACGCACAATTTAATCGTAAAGTTTTGATACCCATGGTATGGAATCGTTCCATATAAAATTTTTAAAACTTCCGCTGCACCGGGTATCAATTCTGATTGATCTGATCACCGTTTTCCAACATTGGTATCAAAGCCAGGTTGCTCAGATCAAGCGATTAAATTAATCAATTGTAAAAAAAATTTTAAGCCTCTGTTTTTGAAACAAAACAAATTTTTAAAATAAAATTTTTTGACGGGCAAAACGCAGGCAGCGATTGGATCGCTGCCCGGGGGGGGGGGGCAGCGATGGTCGTTGCCCAGGGCAGCGATCGTCGCTGCCCAATGGGCAGCGACGGGCTTCCTGGCCCGAGCCCCTTTTGGGGCACGGGCTGCCCGGGATCGTCCCGGGCGGCCCGGAAAAATTTATTTTAATTTTTTAATTAAAATTTTAATATGTTAAAATTATATTTTTGGTCTGATCGAAAATTGTTTTTGATTGGTCCACGAGGCGTCGGATCGAATTGTTCGAGTCCAAAAATTTTAAAATTGATTTTTGGATAAATTTGAATTTTTGGAAAATTTATAGATTTTATCCGTTAAATCAGATTTTATGAAATTAATTATTTTTGGTACAATTGATGATAAGATATGATCTTATAGAAATATTGAATAAAATATGATTTTATGTATAAAATTGGATTTTATATGTAAAATATGATTTTATTTGATAATAAGATAAAATATGATTTTGTATGTAAAATAAGATTTTATATATATAATATGATTTTATCCTTTTTAAATTTAATTGTCATTGCATGTTATCCAATAAATTAATTTTGAATTAAATATTATTGGATAAGGATGATCGATTGCCATGACCAATTTTGTAGGTGTATGTTAGGGAATTTACATTTGTTTTTATTGTTGTTGGATTTATTAATAGGCCTGGTTTATGGCCCGTTCCCACCCCTTAAAATGCATCCCCTACTTGTCATAGTTATTTATTGTAAATACATTAGACTTAGTGGGAGATGAAGATTTGAAGACGGAGGTGGGCCCAGCAGACAATAAAGACTGAAGAAATGTAAATTGAAAGCTCAATGTAATAGGATTGCATTGCATACCTTCATATTACCTAGGATTGGACTTAGACTCGTGATTGGCAACCACGGGTCGATTAGTAATGAAATCGATCATCCTAAAATATAATATATGATATTATCGTTGTATGCATGTTTAAGACTAAATTGTATGAATCATGCAAGCATACAAATTTTAAATGATGAGACAAATTTTCAAAATTAAAATCCTTCATTTTAAATATGATTTAAAATTGATATCAAGATTAAAAGGAAATTTAAATATTGTTTAAATGTTCCTACCTTCCATCAACGATCAATGTATGAGATGCTACCCGCGGATACGATCCGGCTCATATTATTGGGGGGGCCCGTTCGTCGGAAAGCTGTACATTGGATCGACACATGTTGTAAGTTGGGTGGAACTCCCATGGGATCGGCTCATATTATTGGGGGATCCACATGGCGACCGTCCATCACAACTTAATATTGATGGGTCATCTTGACATGTCACAATAAACGGTGTCATATTATTGGGCCCTTATTGGACATGAGGTAAAAACGTGGAGGTTGCTTTGGAAGCAATTGGGCTCTACCTTTTGAAAATTATGGTTGGCTGATATTATTCGGAACCATAGTTTGTCAATTGGACTCCATGTTCCTACTAAGGAAAACAGTTTCCCGTTTTCACTAGAGGGTAGTGAAATCGTTAAAATAGTGGGAGTGAGATTCATAAAATAAATTTTGCCTATTTTATGTCTTAGTAAATTAATTAAAAAATCACTGATTATTGTCTGTTTCTTTTCAATATTTCATTAAGATGAATTCGTGCAATCCACTATTCTCTATTCTCGAACAAAATAAACTGACTGGCGCAAACTATACGGAATGGTTCCGTAAGTTGAAGATTGTCTTGACCTCGGAGAAGATGCTCTACGTGTTAGAAAAATCTCCTCCGAAGGAAGCACCAGCTGATATAAGTCCGGAAGAGTTGGCCAAACTTGATATATGGTGGGACCATGATATCAAGGCAAAATGCTATATGCAAGCCTCGATGTCTGATGAACTCCAGAGGCGATTTGAGGATACCGTGAATGCTGCTGACATTCACGTACAACTCAAGGAACTTTTTGGGGCTCAATCGAGAGCTGAAAGGTTCGCTATTGTAAAAGAGTTAATGACGTGTCGCATGCGTGAAGGGACTTCGGTCCGTGATCATGGGGTACGAGTGATTTGGCTCATTCAGAAGTTGGTAATGCTTGATTTGGTATTGGAGCATGAACTCAACGTGGACTTATTACTTCTCTCTCTTCCTTCTTCGTTTGACGGTTTTGTGGTGAATTTCAATATGAACAAGATAGAGGCCTCCCTTGAAGAGATGGTCAATATGCTTGTAACATATGAAGCCACTTTAAAGAAGGATAAACCAGTTCTCTTGGTGGGCTCCTCTTCCTCTGCTAAGAAGGGGCCAAGTACAAAGGGTAAGAAACGTTCTGCCCCACCCAAGAAAACCGGACCCGAGAAGAAGAACAAGACAAAGGCTTCAAACATGGAAAAGTCCAAGGAAGTTTGCCATCACTGCAAGAAACCCGGTCATTGGAAATGTAACTGCAAGGAATATCTAGAGCAGTTGCGAACTGCGAAGGGTATGTTTTATATTGAAATAAATGTTTCACTTAATACTACTTCTTGGGTATTGGATACCGGATGTGGATCTCACATTTGCAATGATTTGCAGGTGATGACAAGAAGTCGCAAGCTTAGAATGGGTGAGACCCAGCTGAGGCTCGGAAATGGTTCCAGAGTTGAAGCCAAAGCTGTGGGAGACGTTTATTTAATATTGCAGAACGATTTTAAGTTACTTTTGAGAGATGTTTTATTTGTTCCAGATTTTATTAAAACATTATTTCTGTTTCTATGCTTGATAGAGATGGTTTTTCTTGCAATTTTGTGAATGAGATTTGCAATATTTACAATAATGAATGTTTGATTGGAAATGGACAACTTGAAAACAATCTATATAACTTAAAATTAAAAGACATTCCAATAAATTATGTTGATAAACCGGTAACAACGAACAAAAGGAAAATCGATAGTCAAAACCCGGCAAACCTTTGACATGCTAGGTTAGGTCATATTTCCTCAAGGAGGATGAACAAGCTAGTGGGAGAGGGCATGTTTGATATGTCTGATATTAACTCTCTATCTACTTGTGAATCCTGCCTAAAAGGAAAAATGACTAAATCTCCATTCAAGGGGAAACCTGAGCGTAGTCAAAATCTGTTGGATTTGATCCATACAGATGTTTGTGGTCCATTTAGAATTGGTACTCAATTTGGCCACACCTACTTCATTACCTTTACTGATGATTATTCAAGGTATGGGTATTTATATTTAATGAAATATAAGTCTGAAGCATTTGAAAAGATCAAAGAATTCAAGGCTGAAGTAGAAAACAAGCTAGGTAAAAGTATTAAAGCACTTCGATCGGATCGAGGTGGAGAATACTTAAGTACCGAGTTTTTGGACTATCTGAAAGAGAATGAGATTCTCTCTCAGTGGACTCCTCCTATGACACCTCAGCTGAATGGTGTATCGGAGCGTCGTAATCGAACTTTGTTGGACATGGTTCGATCCATGATGAGCTTCACTGAGCTTCCACCTTCGTTTTGGGGATACGCGCTTGAAACAGCGGTATTGTTGTTGAACAACGTCCACACCAAAGCAGTGGATAAAACACCATACGAGTTATGGAATGGCAAAGCTCCTAAGTATTCATACTTGAGGATTTGGGGATGTCCTGCTTACGTGAAGCAGACAGTGGGAGATAAGTTGGATAGTTGATCCACCTTATGTTATTTTGTAGGGTATCCGAAGAATTCAATCGGATATTATTTCTATCATCCTACTGTAACAAAAGTGTTTGTTTCAAGGAATGCCACCTTCTTGGAGAAGGATTTCTTATTGGATAAGAAAGGCGAGATGATGGAACTCGAAGAAATTCGAGAATAACCCAAGATACAAAATAATGATCCTACACCTCAGGAACCATTGATGGACACGCCTATACCTAGAAGATCCGAGAGGACTTCTAGACCTCCTATTCGATATGGTCTACTTCTTGAAGGGGATCAAGATGAACCCGACGTTGGATGTGATCCAAGAAACTTCAAGGAAGAAATTTCTGATGCGGATTCAAATTTATGGCTTGAAGCTATGCAGTCGGAAATAGATTCGATGCATACAAACCAAGTTTGGTCTTTAGTAGATCCTCCCGATGGAATTGTTCCAATAGGGTGTAAATGGATCTACAAGAGAAAGCTTGGGCCTGATGGTAAGGTATTGACCTACAAGGCACGATTGGTGGCGAAAGGTTATACTCAAAGACAAGGAGTTGACTATGATGAAACCTTTTCACCAGTTGCAATGTTCAAGTCCATAAGAATCCTTATTGCCATAGCTGCTTGGTATGACTATGAGATATGTCAAATGGATGTGAAGACTGCATTTCTTAATGGAAACATTAAGGAAGAGATCTATATGACGCAGCCTGAGGGATACACATCCATGGAAAGCGAGCATAAGGTATGCAAGCTTCAGAGATCGATCTATGGTCTCAAACAAGCATCAAGAAGTTGGAACCAGAAATTTGATGAAACAATAAAGGATTTTGGTTTCATCAAGAACCCGGAGGAACCGTGCGTGTACAAGAAAGTAGTTAAGGATGCTGTGACATTCTTAGTACTTTATGTTGATGACATCTTACTCATTGGGAATGATGTAGGGATGTTGCAGTCAACAAAGATATGGTTATCAGGTAGATTCTCGATGAAGGATTTGGGTGAGGCATCCTATATTGTAGGGATACAGATCTATAGAGATAGATCTAAGAGAATGATAGGACTTACTCAAGCTACTTACATCGAAACCATATTGAAAAGGTTTTCAATGGATGGGTACAAGAGAGGACATCTACCTATGTGTCATGGAGTTTCTCTATCCAAGTCCATGTGTCCCAAAACTGATGAAGAGATAGAGAAAATGACACATGTACCATATGCATCAGCCATAGGTAGTATCATGTATGGGATGATATCTACCAGACCGGATGTAGCATTTGCTCTGAGTGTCACGAGCAGATATCAAGCTAATCCCGGTCAAATGCATTGGAAATCCGTGAAGGACATTCTTAAGTACTTACGAAGGACTAAGAATATTTTCATGGTATATGGAGGAAGAGAACTGAAATTGGAAGGCTATACCGACTCTAGCTTCCAAAGTGACGTGGATGACTCGAAGTCAACCTCTAGATTTGTGTTCATGCTCAATGGCGGTGCTGTCTCTTGGAAGAGTTCCAAGCAGGACACCACAGCGGATTCCATCACTGAGGCAGAATACATTGCGGCATCAGCTGCTGCTAAAGAGGCCGTTTGGATGAGGAATTTCGTTCAAGAGTTGGGCGTCATTCCTGAAGTTGTTGATCCAGTCCCGGTGTACTGTGACAACACGGGTGCCGTTGCTCAGGCAAAGGAACCAAGGTCTCATCAAAGATCCAAACACGTACTGAGGAAATACCACATCATCCGGGAGATCGTGGAAAGAGGAGACATCACTGCCGAGAGAGTGGCCTCTGCAGACAATATCGCTGATCCACTTACTAAGCCCTTGCCAGGACCATTATTTGACAAACATCGCGAAGCAATGGGACTGCGTAGTATGACTAGTTGGCTTTAGGGCAAGTGGGAGATTGAAAGAGTGGGTGCCCGGTGAGCCAACTTGTGGCTAAGGGCTTTGATGACTCTATGTATAAACAATCTTTTGTTTAATATAATTTACACTTTTGTAATGGCGTTTACTTTATCTTTTATCATATTATTATGTTGTGACATACTATAAGATATTTAGATGAAAACCTAGAATATACTATAGTGTATGTAAGATGTGGTGGCACATGGGGATGGCTATCATGAAACACATCTTATAGACACTGTATATTCTAAACAGTTCCTAGTCGATTGAGCCGTCCGTTAATAGGGATAAGGATCGCTCAAGATTGAGACTAGCATTTGCGATGCCGAGTACCACGTTTCATTGGTATGGAACATAGAGATGTTCAAAGCATGCAAATGGATATTCATACGATGAATGATCGAACTACCCTATCTGGACTTTCCAAGTGGTTATCACTTATCGAGTGGATAAAGTCCGCGGTTTTGGTTGTACACCATTAGTCCTTACTACTTGAAACATCATTGAGACTCTATATGCTAGTACTGTGCTTTGACTCGTTTACCGACTCTATTGGGGTCATCAGGTGTCGGGATTGGTTACAGTTACGACACATATAGGAGTCGATGCTTTGTTGTCAAGGATTCACCACATACTTGATAGTGTGGATATCCTATGCAATCTGAGGAGATATTAGTGTGACGAATCTCTGGCCAGAGTACATGATGTGTTTTAAGAAATGGTTTCTTAGTAGCACATGCGATGTCACTATTTGATCTTCAAGATGCATTGCATAGTTATCGAATCGCGAACGACTCTCGATTTACCAATGGTTGTTGATTCGATCGGGATATATGGATGAAGGGACCATACTGTACGCTAACCAAAATCTATTGGTTCTTGCAGGCACTATCAGTGATACCTAGGGAATCATGGGGCGATGTTGCTAGGCGCTCTTACCATGATTCTATGGGCAAGTCGAAAATTGTTGTTCCGAGTCACAAGGAGTTGTGAGCCCACGGCTAGCTGTATCCCTGAACCATTGAGGGTCACACAAGTAATGGATTTTTAATCCCCATTGAGATAGTTAAATTTAAAGAGTTAAATTTAATGAACAAAGAAGTAGGACTTCTTATATCAGAGTAGAGGAGTAATATTTCCTAAAATGACATAGTGATGGACATTTTTGGAAACCACTGAATTCGGATTCAGAAAAAAATTTATCTTGACTTTAAAAGATGTAGAAATGGTTTTTGTGCACATTGGTGAAATTGGTTTATCAATCTGAGTCACGATGAATTTTATATTAATTTCTGAACATGCGGGCTTTGCTTGTCAGACTTGAACTTATGACTAATGGGCCCTAAGCTGTTAGCAGCCCACATTATAAATAAGTTATTGCAGTACAGAAATTACATAACAGAGGCTCATAATTTTCGAAAACCCTAGACTCCAGTCTTGAGAATTCGGCCGCCCCCCCTCTGTGTTTTCTTTCTGAAAATCCAGCCTGTGAATTTTGAATTTGCAGTCTGGTTTAACGGATCAAATTCGTTAATTCTCTTCGTAGAAACTTCTGATAGATTTTCTAGTGCAATCTATCAGAGGGATTAAACTTTTGTTCGTTGACCTGATTGAAGAATTGTTTGTCCATCAGTTCCTGGGATATACAACAAGAGCAGAGTAATCAGTTGGTGTCCATAATCTCGTTTCGAGATTCAAGGTAAAAATTTATAATTGTTATTTAATTTTTACACGCACAATTTAATCGTAAAGTTTTGATACCCATGATATGGAATCGTTCCATATAAAATTTTTAAAACTTCCGCTGCACCGGGTATCAACTCTGATTGATCTGATCACCGTTTTCCAACAACCACATGACCTGTTTTCAACCTCATTTGACAGCCTATACAACCTGAACAAAAACCTTATCCGGACAGCCCAATTTTCCCTCAAATTCTGCACCGACACCTTAACTTCAAAAATCCATAACTTGATGAAATATTACCCGAAACAAGCCCATTTTATTCCGACGTGACCAAAACGTCATGAACTTGACCTAGGACCAGCCCTAGCCATGCCCAGACCTCGTCCAGATCCTCCCCTGCCCCAAAACCGAACTGCCCTGTCCAAGCCAAACTCACTCTACAACACCTCTACCTTGAGAAAACACCACCAAGAACTATTTCCTTACCCCCACATTCTTCCAAACAACTAAACACACTCTATACCATCTCCTAGGACTTATCACAAACACCTAGGCAGCCCCTTACCACACTTAAACACCACAATTCAAAATATCAAGATTATGCATCAAAAAGCCTCCAACTCATGAGTAATCAATCAAGACCAATTGCCAACCAATAAAATACACTTATATACTTCAAAAACAGCCCAAACATCATATGAAACTCGAAATTTGGGCATACACACTTCTGGAAAATTCGAAAATTTGCTATATGCATCAAACCATTCATGTCTCAAGTCACAATTTACCCAAGTCAAAAACATAGGCATTTCGAAATTTAAATAAAGGTTTAGCACAAGAACATAAATAGCTTGCTAGAATGCCCAAGGAAATGTTTATACTTGCCTTTGACTTGTAAATAACCAAAAAAAACAAAAATGAAGAGGGGAAAGGGCTGGAACACTTGTACACACCCTAGCTAAAACTCCCTATACGACTTACCGGCAACGGCGGCGGTGGTGGAGGGCGGCGGCGGCTGGAGCAAGGAGGAGTTGGTGGCCAATTTATTTTGAGAAAAAATGGGAGAGAGGGGGCAACATCTAAGGGAAATGGGGGCTAGGGTTTGCTAAATGTTTTATTTATGTTTAAAAGGTGTGTGTGTGAGGTGTACAAGTGTGTATATGTATAGGTATAAGCATGTAAAAGTAGGTGTGAGTGTTTTTTTAATAGTACAACTTTAAAGTACTACAACTTTTACCTACTAACTTATACTAATAAAATTTCTAAGTTTAAAAACCCCAAATTAAAAATATTAAATAGGGTTTTACTAATCCGGGTTTACGAAAATTCTAACTTTTGAAAAAGCTAAAAAATAAGCCTAATATTGCAATAATAAGAAAAATGCTTTCCGATACCCGAAAACTTCTAACTTTCAAACTCTCATCTAAAATCCTCCTACCTCTCTACTAAACTTTTAAAATAAACTCTTGAAGTTTACCGTCGAAATCCAACATCGCCGAACACCGGAACCCGAAGTCACTGCCTCAAAAATCTCAATAATAAATAACTTAAAATATTTGAGCACTTAAACTTTAAAAAAAACTTAAACAATTAATTCCAAGCAATTAAAATCATAATTATTGAAAATAAATTTAGGCAATATCTTAGGAATTAAAATCAACACTTTAAATATTTTGATGTCGCAACGATAATTAAGATTTTTAAATAATAAACAGAGCGATTAAAATAATTTAAACAAACTGGACGAACATTTAAAAGTAATCTAAATAAATACACAAGCAGTATAAAAACCTTTAAAATGATTTGGACAGATAAAAGAATTTAACTAAATAAGCTAGACATTGAAAATCATTTAAATAAGCAAGCTTATACCTTTAAAATATTTAAAATAAATAAGTAGGACAATAAAATCATTTGAATAAATAAATGATATTCTATTAATACATAATTCAAATAAAGAATTTAAAACAATTAAAGTTAAAAAAAATAATAATCATAATATTTATTTAATTTAATATATGCGAATTAGTAGATTGGATTTTAGGTACTACAATTCCTTCCCCCTTAAATGGAATTTCGTCCTCAAAATTCAGGATTTACTAACTAGGTCCAGATACATTAGACCCGGTTGACACTAACTTTTCTTACCGAGCACCCTAATGAGTTGACACTAAATAGCTTACGATGTACACTCTGAAACTTATTAGTGTCTATATCATCAAGAATCGGACTAATTCTTACTGCAATATATATTCACAATTCTTATTTGTTCTCCAATGATTACTTCCTAAGAGAGATTTCAAATCACTGCTTTCTTGTGACTTTCAAAGTTTTAATTCGTCACCTAAAGTCCTAAAATATCTTATACCTGCCTTGGTTCGATAACCTTAAATCCTGGATCGCAAATTCTAAGCATTAAAGTTATGTATACCCAATAAAGAATTTATGTCGATCTTTACCATAAATTAGAAGCTTTATAACCACGAAACTATGCTTAATGTCTATTCACCAGTTAAACTTAAGTCATATAATCCAGAACTTGAACTCTTTAGAAATCCACAAGTTCCAGAATACTTCGCAATAAACACTAAACTTTTCTAAATAGGATAACTAAGGGACTATACAATTCTACCTCGTTAGACCTCGAAATAAGATATGAATCTGACCCATATTTCCCCAACATCGATACAGGAAACCCATCATGTATCACTAACAACTCTGTGCCAGCTCGAATGATAAAACAAATTACCTATCTCCTCAATCAATTGCATAAGGACCGACAAATCGAGTTAATTTTCTTATATACTCAAGTCAATAGTACAATCGAACAATGATACCTTCAAAAACAACCTAACAACCATTTTGAAATTATAAAGGTCTACGCCACTTATTAGCAATGATTTTCTTAATACTCTTGGACTATGCTCAATCCCTTATTAGTTACTACATCCCACAACGCCTATATGGATGATTAAAATTCCCTTAAGCAACGACTCTAATTCAGCTAACCTTTAAGTGGAACAAATGAATCTCCTCAACTTAGGATTTATTGATCCATTTCTCTAAATAAATCTAAATTAATCATTGATAAGAAAATATAACCATATAATCCATTGTTGCTCAGCTCCAAGATGTTATCCAATAATATAAAGAATCCAAATAGGCAACTACACAGATCCCAATTATCCATTCACCAATTTATACTTTCGTCTCTTAAGCATTCTTGATTCTACCGAAAGTTTAATTCTTAGTTAAAATCTTCCAACGGATTAATCCACCTTTTCTATCCCAGATGCAACGACTAGGAGATCCATATTTACACCTCAAGTCAAATTATACCACGAGTTATTATCCACTTATTGTATTAGATAGCCTTTAAGTACCAAACAATTCTTACATATCGCCTGAAGACATTTCTCAAATCCCTAGTTCAATTCGACAAGAAGTTCGAAAATCCAAAATTCCAAAATTATTATATCTACAACCTGAATTTATATTTCTAGAACTTAGTGCCCAATTAGGCACCTTGAAGAGTTTGTAACCCGATCGTATATGCTTCCTCAGTATTTCCCTAGTACCTTAGTATTTCACCGATAATTACATCTACAGCTTGTCCGGTAAACCGCTTGAATATTATATTCGTCATTTTGTTCCCATAGTTGGTGCAATAGTCCTACCGGTTGACATTTACAAAACCTTAGAATGTTAATATAAAGTACCCAAAAGTCTCTAGGGACAACTCTATTTCCTATCTCGCAACTGTTCACCCTTTCAGCTTACCAAAAATAATCTGTTTACTCTTAACGATCCTATTTAAAATTGAAACAACCCATTCAAATAATTTACTACCTAGAAACCTACTCACTAGAACTAGATACAATTGATAGTCGCCACTCCTAGGATCACAACAATAACATAGGATTTGATCTAGTATGAATGCTAAATTCCAACAGTCTAAACGCTCATTAAGAGGCTACGAGCCAATTCTCTACACCATAATTTGAAATAATAATTGAAATTATGATCCACCCAAATCATCATCATGATGGATCATGAAAGGAAACAGACATACAAGTAATGCTGCTTAATGTGAAATGAAATGATGCAAGCATTACAAACAAAACGAGCTGAAAATGAAAATCTAGATAAGTGAAAACAACCAACTCATAATTAAATTCTAGGGATGGGTGAATAATAATGGAGGCTCCAAGAATAATGAATATGAGCCAACAAAATACAAATCTCGTGATCATTCGTCCATGAGCAATGAAATCATGCTCAAACAATCGAAGCATGATTAAGAGCAATCGATGTGACTTCAGTCGAGAAAGTCCACACAAGTCAATAATCAGAGGAAACAACGGTCCCAAGACATATTCGAATATCAACCACAAAATAAGTAGATCACCAAAAATAAGGACAAAATGAATCTCACTCACATCAACATGTGACTCTAGAACCGAAGAAAAATTTCAAGAAGTGTAAGATAAGAATAAATTCTTATTAAAAGTTCAACCTATGTCAAAGTAGCAGAATACAACGTTGACTGATGGCATACGAATCCATAAATGAACAAAGGATGTGCAAAGAAATTTCGGATACTTAAAAGTATTCGTTGCAATGGATATGAACACAAAAGATGAAAAAAGGAATTAATGATTGGAATAATAGTTCATATAATTGAAAGGCTCATAGTAACCGACTCACTATTTTCAAAATCATATTTGCCCATATAACAAAAGAAAAACTCAAACTATCCATAATAATATAAACAAAGTATATACCTCAAGTCTTCACACCAGTTTGATTCACAACTTAATTGACAAAACATACATCTATAAATTTCTAAGAAAACTATACACTTAGTTTATCCGACTAAATTCCATCCATAAGAGAATAAATTACTACAAGGACACATAAATTAATATTTTCTAATGCGCAAGTTTAATGTTTTCAACCAACTCCTACAATCTTATCAAGAATTGTTAACACTTTCTAATAACTCAAACAATTCTCCTGTACTGTCCAAAACTGGAAGGAATATTGGTACACCAACTCCGTTTAAATTGATGTCGCAAGCTAAAAAAAAACATTTTAATGGCACACATTAAACTACTAAAAGAAATTTTTAAACAAAATTAAACACTGAAATTACACATTTAAAGGATTTAAACATCTATTATAAAAAAGTTCTTAAAAATATGACATCAAAATATTTAAAGCAATAAATCAATTACGACTACCATATAAAATTCATTAAAACTTACAGACCTTGAGGCGAGATCCCTTGAGTTTCGGCAACGGCAGTAGGCTCAACCCAAACCAAGACCGTGCTCTGATACCAACAGAAACGAACCTAACCTCTATACTTAAATAAATAATAAAAGAAGTTACGATTTTTTTAAAAATTTTGCCATGACTTGTTTGAAAGTAAACAAAATCTCTCTGTCACAGACAACAAATCTAAACAAACGCAATAAATGCGGCAAAAAGATAACCACTGCGATAATCATAACTTTCAAAGTAAAAGCAACCCCACACGGTTGCGGAAATGATAGTGATAACAGTTTCAAGACTTAAAAATTTAAGCACAGGGAAAACACATCCTGGCTATTACCAAAAGTGCATAAGTTTAAACTCTTTATTACAATCATAAACTAGTGCGGAAACATGAAATAGCAACGGTCGTAGGGCCTCGCTCCGCCGGAGACCTCCCCTCAAGGACCCTGCCCTTCGGTCCCTACAAACTCCTCCTCAACTGGCAAACAAACAAGCATAGTGAGTCTAATGACCCAGCAAGTATAAACAGTGATATAACAAGGGTTTTAAAATACTCCAAGCAATACTCAAACTATTATCATAATGTACTTTGAAACTTAAACTGTAAACATGCGTGAAATAAGGGATATGAGACAACATGCAAGTATGAACTCACGCCAACTCACTCTATGAAACTTTTGAACTTTCTTGACTTAACTGAAACGCATGCATAACATAAAACTGAACAAATTGAGACGAGCCGACTGATACTTGAAACTTTAACTTTGTTTTTTTTATTTAGAACTTAGATCCTCGAATTGTGACTCAAGTTTCGATCATGATCATGGCTACAGTGCACTATGCCGGCAAGACACCGAGATTTCTCCCGACGAGATTTGCCCCTTTACTTTCCTTTTTGGTAGGGGAGCCGAGATGAACTTGGCCGCTTACTACACGTCTCTTTTGGTAGGGGAGCTGAGATGTCTCCCAGCCACTTACTACACGTCTATGGCAAGTGGGTGAGGCATCCCTCAACCCACATTGCCCTGTCCAGTCACAAACAACTCACTTTGTTCAAAAATATTTTCTTCCCTTCCTTGAATCGACTCAAAATATTTAGCATGCAAGAACTTGTAACGACTTCCTTTGAAAATATTGTTTGGCTCAAAGAAGAAACTCACGCACACAAATATGCAACTTAAGATATGGAACTCAACTCAAAAATATGAGTGCAAGGTGGGTGAGTGGCTGCCCCTAAGCTACAAGCCCAACTATTCTTTACTTTCCTCAACCTTGCCTTAAACCGAGCAACCAAACCGTAAAGCCCTTAACTCTATCATCCCTTAACCAAATTCGACACCACTCGAACCGACACTCTCCAAACACTACAAACTAACCATATGACCTGTTTTCAACCTCATTTGACATCCTATAAAACCTGAACAAAAACCCAATCCGGACAGCCCACTTTTGCCCTCAAAATTCTGCACCGACACCTTAACTTCAAAAATCCATAACTTGATGAAATCTTACCCAAAACGAGCCTATTTTATACCGATGCAACCACAACGTCATGAAATTGAGGACCAGCCCTAGCCATGACCAGACCTCGTCCAGATCAACCCCTGCCCCAAAACCGAACTGCCCTGTCCAAGCCAAACTCACTCTACAACACCTCAACCTTGAGAAAACACCACCAAGACCTATTTCCTTACCCCCCACTTTCTTCCAAACAACTAAAAACACTCCATACCATCTCCTAGAGACTATCACAAACACCTAGGCAGCCCCTTACCACACTTCAACACCACAATTCAAAATATCAAGATTATGCATCAAAAAGCCTCCAACTCATGAGTAATCAATCAAGACCAATTGCCAACCAATAAAATACACTTATATACTTCAAAAACAGCCCAAACATCATATGAAACTCGAAATTTGGGCATACACACTTCTGGAAAATTCAAAAATTTGCTATATGCATCAAACCTTTCATGTCTCAAGTCACAATTTACCAATACAACACTTTAAACTTCATGCATAGCTAAAAATCCGAAATTTAAACATAACCCCACTGAAAAATGCTTAAAACCAAAACCATACATGTCAAAAACATAAGCATTTCGAAATTTAAATAAAGGTTTAGCATAAGAAGATAAATAGCTTGCTAGAATGCCCAAGGAAATGTTTATACTTGCCTTTGACTTGTAAATAACCAAAAAAAACGAAAATGAAGAGGGGAAAGGGCTGGAACACTTGACCACACCCTAGCTAAACCTCCCTATACGACTTCCCGGCAACGGCGGCGGTGGTGGAGGGCGGAGGCGGCGGCTGGAGCAAGGAGGAGGAGGTGGCCGATTTATTTTGAGAAAAAATGGGAGAGAGAGGGAAACTTCTAAGGGAAATGGGGGCTAGGGTTTGCTAAATGTTTTATTTTGTGTTTAAAAGGTGTGTGTGTGAGGTGTACAAGTGTGTATATGTATAGGTATAAGCATGTAAAAGTAGATGCGAGTGTTGTTTTAATAGTACAACTTTAAAGTACTACAATTTTTACCTACTAACTTACACTAATAAAATTCCTATGTTTAAAAACCATAAATTAAAAATATTAAATCGGGTTTTACTAATCCGGGTTTACGAAAATTCTAACTTTTGAAAAAGCTAAAGAATAAGCTTAATATTGAAATAATAAGAAAAATGCTTTTTGATACCCGGAAACTTCTAACTTTCAAACTCTCGTCTAAAATCCTCCTACCTCCCTACTAAACTTTTAAAATAAACTCTTGAAGTTTACCGCCGAAATCCAACATCTCCGAACACCGGAACCGAAAGTCACTGCCTCAAAAATCTCAATAATAAACAACTTAAAATATTTGAGCACTTAAACTTTAAAAAAAACTTAAACAATTAATTCCAAGAAATTAAAATCATAATTATTGAAAATGAATTTAGGCACTATCTTAGGAATTAAAACCAACACTTTAAATATTTTGATGTCTCAACGATAATTAAGATTTTTAAATAATAAACAGAGCGATTAAAATAATTTAAACAAACTGGACGAATGTTTAAAATTAATATAAATAAATACACAAGCAGTATAAAAACCTTTAAAATGATTTGGACAGATAAAAGAATTTAAATAAATAAGCTAGACATTGAAAATCATTTAAATAAGCAAGCTTATACCTTTAAAATATTTAAAATAAATAAGTTGCACAATAAAATCATTTGAATAAATAAATGATATTCTATTATCACATAATTCAAATAAAGAATTTAAATCAATTAAACTTAAAAAAAATAATCATAATATTTATTTAATTTAATATATGTGAATTAGTAGATTGGATTTTAGGTACTACAAGTACTACCTAATAACTCAAACAAAATCCAAGTATTGCCCAAAACTGGAAGATATATTGGTACACCAACTCCGTTTAACTTGAAACCGCATTCTATAAAAATAAAGGTTTAAATGATACACTTTAAACTATTAAAAGAAATTTTTAAACAAGAATAAACACCGAGTTACACACTTAAATAAATTAAACAGCTAGTTTTGAAAAAAAAATGACATCAAAACATTTAAAATATCAATTCAAATATGACTAACATATGAAATTCTTTAAAAACTTACAGACTTTGAGGCGAGATCCTTTGAGTTTCGGCAATCGGCAGTAAGCAAAGCCCAAACCAAGACCTTGCCCTGATACCAACTGAGACAACCCTAACCCTCTAAATATAAATAATAAAAAAAGAATTGCGGAATTTTAAAAATTTTTGTCATGACTCGATTTAAAATAGTGTAAGACCAACTGACACACTTAGCAATTCAAATCAAAATAAAATAAACACATGCGAAAAATCCAAATAAGATAATAATAGAATCTATAAAGAGTAGTTAATCCCACATAGTTGCGAAATAATAAACTGTTAAGTTTGCATGCCAAATATTCTAAAGCAGGGAAAAAACATCCTGCAAATGACTGACAGTGTATGAAATACTACAACTCATAAATAAAAACATTAGAGTTTGCGGAACAACTTAAAGCGCGACGATCAAGGGCCTTCACCACCGGTGACCTCGCCCTGGGGATCCTGCCCCTCGATCTCAGTGAAATACTCCTCACCTTAAAGCAATAAGTGTAGTGAGCCTAAAAGGCTCAGCTAGAATATGAGGGGGGAGGGGGGGGGGGAATAATGAGTACTACATAAATACAAGCACAGGAAGATTAAAAATAACTTGTAATAAAATAATTTTGTACTCTTAACTTAAATAAATGATTTCTGAATGAAAGGAGTGAACATGAATGAAACATATGCATGTCTAAGTTGAACATAAATAACTAAATAAACTGATATGAACATAGTCATAAATATTGAACTTAGATCCTTGGAATGTGACTCTGTGATTTCTATCATGATCATGGCTGCAGTGCACTATACCGCAAGGAAGTCAGGATAACGCCCAACTCGTCTTGCCCATACTTGGTAAGGGAAGCCAGGATTTCTCCCAACTCGTCCAAACCCATATTTGGTAAGGGAAGCCAGTATTTCTCCCAACTCGTCCAAACCCATAAATTTGGTAAGGGATGTCAGAAAGTCTCCTAACTCGTCCAAACCCATACTTTCTATAGTCACAATCATCTCACTTTGTTCCTAAATATATTTTCCTTTCATACTTGAATATGGACTTAGCATGCATATGTAAATATGACGTACATGTAAATATTTGATCGATAATCATGCAAATGACTCACACAAGGATGACCAGGATGGTGATGTAGGAGACAAACCAAAGGATGGAAATTTTACCGATAATTTGCACTTTAGAGAAATTCGAGTGGTTTGCACGTAAAATTTGTAACTTGTTCGATTCTTAATCAAAAAGGATTCCTCTTGAAACCATGACTCCACGACACTTAGAACTAAGTAGGAAATTCAACCTCTTAATTTTATTCCTAAGCAATCATTTTACGAAAATCAAAATTTCGGGCATCAGCCCTTTCTGATTAAAAAATTATGCACCTTATTAAATAAAAAATCTAAAACTCGACCAAAACTTAACCGAATTAATTTCCGTTTGAACCAAGATATTCCCAACATCCTAGACCATTTTCAAATCCGAGCGCTTAACCCAAAACCCATGTTATATACCTGTTTTAATCAGTTTCCGGACAACCCAATACATTTCTAGAATTCTGCTCAAGCCTCACTTTTATACTCGATCAAAACCTTAGCCACAAGACCCCCAAGTTCCAAGCCACTAGTCTAGGTTCAAGGCCAACATTGAAGCTCATCTGAACCCCTTCAAAACTCCCATAAATCAGCTCAAACCCAGCTCAACAAAGCAACAAAAACCGAGCCCCAAAAATCTTAGAAATTAGAATGCACCTCAACTCCATTCCACAAGCTACCTTCAAGTCATCGGCCATCCTAGTAGCTACCATGTGAATTACATATCATCCATGGTAGCTCTAAATCACCATCCAAATTAGCACAACTAACACCAAATGTTCGAACAAAAACATGTATATAAATTATGGAAATTAGAACAGAACTGTAAGCCCACAAAAAATCTGAAAATTTGATCACATATCATGAAAGCAAAAATCTGGAAATGGTTCAAACACAATGCTATATATAAATTCTGAAAATTTCAAACACCACAAGACAAGGGGAAGAATGGAAAAACTCGAACCAAGCCATGTAAGTTCTGAACCAAGAATTCGAACCCATGCTATGAATATGACCTAGAAAAATTCGAACCATGTGCTTACGAAAATTTACCAATCAAGTGCAACACATAAATTTGAAATTCACAGCAACAAACCGAGCCAAGAAAAATGCAAAAACTTTCTGGTAAAGAATGATGAGCAGGGCAACAGAAATTTTCGAACAGGGCCAAGAACATGCTTAAGAATTTGAAACTTCAAAATGCAACACACATTATAATATAATCTACAAGGTGAAGCAAAGAAGCCATTATTATTGCCTAGCTACCCCAAAAACGAAAGCAAAGGCTCAAATGAGCTAATCCCAAAATCAAGAATGGGGCGAGAAATGCGATAGCTTCGGGTTGATGATGAGCTAAATTCGAGCTCAACTTCAACCAGCTTGCCTAGGAGTGATTTGTCGGAAAAGAAATGAAGATTAAAGGGCTTAGTAAAGAAGAAATGAAGAAGCCGATGCCTTCCTTCAAGAATAGGGAAATCTCGGCTAATTGTGTGTGTGTGCGTGTGTTGTGAGTTTTTTAGTGAGTTTTTGTGGCTAGGATTAAATCTTGAGTCCAAGTGCTAGAATAGGTAACCCTAAAAAAATGTGAATATATGAAATTCATGAAAAAATGCAACACACTTTTAAAAGTGCTAAACCAAACAAATAATAAGGACTACAAATAAGTCGCACTAAATAAAAATACAAGCTAAAAAATCCTAACTTATAAATATTAAATTTGGTTTTACTAGTCCGGGAAATAAAATGCTAATTTTCGCAAAATTTAAAAATAATAAATTATAATGTGCGGGAAAAATATAATATTTACCCAATTAACACATAAAATTAAAATAATTAAAATTATAAATATTAAAAACTGATTTAGGCATGAAACTTAAATTAAAAAATTCTAGGTGCTAACTTAGGAATTTAAAATCAACGCTTTAAATATTTTGTTGTCGCAGCGATGAATAAAATTTTAAAATAATAGACAGAGCGATTAAAATAATTTAAATAGGCTAGAATAATGTTAAAAATAATTTAAATAAATACACAAACTGAAATAATAAAAAAACCTTTAAAATGATTTGGACAATTAAAAAGGGTTTAAGTAAATAGCAAGACATCTAAAATAATTTAAAGTGGTTAACCGCTAAACTTAAATTATTTAAAATAAAAAAGTTGAACAATCAAAAGTATTTAAATAAATAAGCTAAACAGTTAAAATCATTTAATTGAATAAACTAAACAATTAAAATCATTTAAATATGCAAGCTTAAACTTTTAAAATATTTAAAACAATTTAAACTTCACAATAAAATCATTTAGACAATTAAAATTACACAATTAAAACATTAATTTAATAGTTAGAAAAATAAAACATTTGAATAACTAATAAAATATTTTATTAGCACATAACTTCACATAAAGAATTTAAATCAATTAAACCTAAAAATAATAATCCTAATATTTATTTAATTTAATGCATGTGATTTGGTAAATTGGGTTTTTAGGCGCCACAACGTTAGTCAAACCGAACGCCATGACTATAAACTCGAAATGACCATACCTCGTTCTGAATGCGGTCTTAGGAATATCTTCCTCTCGCACTCTCAACTGATGATATCCCGACCTCAGATCAATAATCGAATAGACAAAAGAACCCTGCAGTTGATCAAAAAGGTCATCTATTCGGGGTAAAGGATACCTGTTCTTTATCGTTGCTTGATTCAGCTGACGGTAATCAATACAGAGCCGCATAGAACCATCCTTCTTTTGCACAAAGAGAACAGGAGCATCCCAAGGCAACACACTAGGTCTTATGTATCCCTTGGCAATAAAATCCTCAAGTTGTTCTTTTAATTCTCTCAATTCGACGGGTGAAATACGATAAGGACCTTTGGAAATTGGCTGAGTACCTGACAATAAATCAATGCTGAATTCGATCTCTCAAATAGGCGGCAATCCAATAATCTCGTCCGGAAAGACATCAACAAATTCTCTAACCACTGGTCTATCAACCAATTCCGAGCTAGATATCAGAACATCCACTGCATAGATCAAGAATACCTCTGCTCCTATCTGTAACAAATGAGTCATCGACAAAATAGATATTAAAGGAATTCTGGATCGAGAACCCTTACCGAAGAATTTCCACTCCTCTGCCATCTCCAGTCTAAAACGGACTACTTTCTGAAAACAGTAAACGGTAGCCATGTACTTGGTCAAAGCATCTATACCAATAATACAGTCAAAATCTGACAAACCAAGCACAATACAATCGAAAATAATCACGTTACCTTCGAAACGAAGTTCACAGTTCTAAACCAATCTTACGAACACAATTCCCCCACCCAAAGGTGAAGTAACAGCTACTGCAGCAGGCAAAGGCTTACAAGGCAAGGCATGCATCAAAACAAATTTCTCAGATATAAAAGAGTGTGACGCACCCGTATCTATCAATACATGAGAAGAATAACCAAAAATCAAACAGTTACCTACTATAACATCGTCAAGTGCTGCCTGAGCCTAATCCTCAGTCAGAGCAAAGACTCGTGCCTGCTTTCTCGGAGGCTGGTTCTCACTCGGCTTACCTCTCTGTCTATTCTGTTGCTGAGGCTGGAAGGAGTGAACCGTAGACGTTTGCCTCTCAGGTTGAGCTGAAGGTCTAGAAGAACTCCCACTCTGAGCTCGATCTTTACCTTGCTGAGGACACACCATAGAAAAGTGTCCTGCCTGTTGACTGATATTGCAGTTCCCGAAGACTCCTACACACTGCTCTTGGGAGTGTCTGCCTCCACACTTGTTGCAGAACAAAGATGAAAATCAAGAACTTTGTCCTGAACCAAACTGCTTGGAGCCACTGGAGCTAGAATAACTGTTCCCTGGCTTCTTGAATTGTTTCCCTTTTACTCTGAAATGATCCTTTCTGTTACACCCCACTGATTTCTCCTTCAAACCTCTGTGGTTGGTTCTGATACTGCGATGGTTGATTCTGATACTGAGATGGTTGGTTCTAAGACTTTCTCTGCTGCTGAGGCACAAACGAAGCTCCACTCTGTCTCAACAAACCTGCTTCAGCTCCCTTTGCATGATTCATGGCATCCGCAAAATTATCTGGCCTAATAGTGTTTACCAACGTGAAGATATCGGGGTTCAAAGCATTAATGAACTGGTCGGCTTTTTCTTCTTCGTTGTCAGCAATGTGCGATGCAAATCTCAGAAAACTATCAAACTTGGCTACATACTCCTCGATATTCAAGTTTCCTTGCTTCAGAGTGGCAAACTAGGCTCCCTTATCCTTTCGGTACGAAACTGGGAAAAACCGCTTATAAAACTCAGATTTTAAAAGATTCCAGTTAATAGTTGTACCTCGATTTTCAATGGCTCTCTTCGTCATGATTCACCAGTTCTTAGCAACACCCCGCAGCTGATGAATGACTAACCTGGTTCGGCGGTCATCTGAATAATCAAGGAAATCAAAAACTGATCAATGTCGTCCAACCAGCTCTCACAGACAGGATTCTCTGTACCCTGCAAGATTGGAGGGTTAAACGACTGAAACCTCTTCAGTAAGGTTTTCATAGGTGTCGCTGTGGCATCCATCTGATCAATTTCGGTACTAGCTTGCTCGTTCGGAGGAGTAACTAGCGGTGAGTTTCTGTTAATTACTCGACGAGGACCCATCTGATAATAAAATGTTAGAACACAAGATATCTCAATCGCTACAATTCGGTGCCCTTCAGTCTCTCAAAATTTTGGATACAAGTCTATAAACAAAAACAATTATATCTCAAGTAGTCCATGTTTTATAATTTAAATCACATAATCATGAAATTCAATTATTTCTAAAATAATAAAGCATGCTCGCATGGAATTTAAATAATCAAATAAATAACTCAAACACATGTGAGGAGCCAATACACGCGGACTCGATCTACCCCGCTCACTTCTAGTTCAACAAAGAACTTATTGCTCTGATACCACTTAATGTGAGACCGTTAGTTCTAATCATCTAATCTCGAGTTAAACAATAACTAAGCTTACAAGATCCTAGATTAAAGGAATAAAAAAAATTCTTTTTTTAAAAGTGAACAGTGCCTTGCTTGATTGGTAAAACTCAACCGATCGAGCGAGCAAAGTTTCACACTCTGCTGCCCGCCTCAAGACCAGCTGCGCTCGATCAGTAAAGTTCAACCGATCGAGCGGGCAAGATTTTCCAAAAAAAATAGAGAAAGGCTAAAGGCATCTCACTCGATCGGTCAAACTCTACCAATCGAGCGATGACAGCTCTGAACAAAAACTCAAAAAATAACTTGCCAACTCAACATAATAAATCCATTCAATACATAACGAGGTACAAAATACATGCAACAATAGCACAAAAACCTCAATACTCACATAACGATACAAAATAATCACCATGTTTGAGTTCTCAACATGCTTCAAAACATAAACTAGATTGACATGCTAATTCGACTTCTAAACCGAGTCTCACTTCTATTCCTCGATCCTGATGCTAACCAAGTCTACGGAGACTCGATCCTCCCCCACCTATTGCCAAGTAAACATAAAAAACAAAGAAACAACCGGATAACTCCGGTGAGAATGATATTTCAGTAAAATCAACATAACATGCAATAACAAGTAATATATCAATAACATGATATTCAGACAACATATTCAATGTTAATACAAATGAAATGCATGTCTTTAAAACCAGGATATCAACTCTGATAATCAAGGAATTTTTGCTATGCTTTTGGGATCCCAAGGATGAGATCACGTAACAACTCACCGACTCTCCCGATCGAGGTGGTGTCACGCATATCCATCCCCTAGACTTTGGTGAGACTATAAGGAGTATGCTGACACTAGGTAAACTTCTACAACCCAGGCCACTCGCAATATAGCCCCCAAAACATCTAAACAAAAAGGGCGTACAACCCGCTGAAATCAAAGATGTAGGCTCGAGAATAAGAAAAACGTAAAGCATTAAGCCATATAACAAAAGTTCAAACAACAAAATACATGTTCCCCATTCTAGAACAAGTATTGATGCAAGTATGTGATTTAAGGGAAACTCAAGAACCATCTGTATTTAGTGTTCTATCCCGTTTAAACGATGGCTGCTTGTACCTTTCTACTCGAATAGCTCCAACTCTGGATAAGCTACAATAAGATGTTATATCAAAATCTATACAACCAAAAACAACAAACGCTCAAGGTAAACTCTTTACCCTTCTTCGTCTAATCTCTTCGACGTTCGACTTCTGCTAACTCTGGGCTCCACAAACTTCAAATGAATCTGTACTGAGGCAAAATAAGATCACAACGACGAACAAACCCAATAGCCAAAAGTTCAACAATTCAAACGGTTCAAAATCCCAAAACTCAAACTGGCGGCATAACGACTATATTCTGATCAAACCCGAAACACAGACAACAGTACAACTACGCAAACAACTCAAACCAATGCTAAAACATCAATAACAATTCAAATCCAACACATCTCAAAATCCACTTTTTCGAATTATGCTCCCAAAAATCATAACAAATCTGAACGACGCTCTTATTCAAAACCGACTGAGAATAAACAATAAGAACTAGCTCAAGAACATCATAACAGAAACTTAGTCGATTCTAAAAACATCCGAAAATAGAAATATAACTGATCGGAAAAATACTTACGATAGAACGAAGCTCTAATCTGCCTTTGGATTTAAATTCTATTGGACGGATCGATCAAAACGAGAAATCACAAAGCTTGAAGTCACGTTTGGGCTCTTCAGTGGAGGGTGAGGCGTGTTGGAGGAGATGAAGAAGTTAAGGAGACAATTCAAAGGGCTAAGATATTATATAAAATCCCTTATTTGCATTTTAGTCCCTGAAAAATCCAAAAATTGCAAAATAGACACTGATCAAAATCAAATAGGCTCTTGAATTCTGAAATCTTTGATTATCTCAAATAAACTCAATTAAGATAAATTTGAGTAGTTACATATTCATAACACAAATTTCCACATAATTAGGAGCAAAAATTATGAAGTCCTGAAACAATAGTTACCTTCCCCTTAAAAAATACATTAGGACATATCCAAGAGATTCCAAATCATATCTCCTGCTTTGTTCTAAAATAATATATTAGTGGTATCTCAGTAAATTTGGAACCAAACTAAAATAAAATGAGTGAATAGAATACAATATCGACAGACTCATACCAATACATTGTGACTAAAATTCAGAAATACTTCCCTTGCAGAATGCACTTGTTGCCACAAAAAATTTGGACTGTCCTCCCTATTCATTTCTTCAAGGCCCGATTAAACTAGTTAATTAATGACCTTATAAGAAACTGATAATAAAAATATTACAAATAAAGATAATTATAAATATTAATCAAATAGAGAACCAAGTGGAACAGGCAATTCCTATCATGAAGATGAAGATCTTGGTGAAAACTATTCATCTATCTATACAATTAAAAATAAGTTTTGCGGTAAGAAAACAAAAGCATATATGTTGCAGTAGAAATCAAATTTCTGGTCGTTCTTATGTTATTGAAGCATGAAATATATGAGCAAGGGGTGGCAAAATCAAGTGATTTACCCATTCATCCAAAGTATATTCTTTACTCAAACGAAAAATGGCATATTCTATCTCAAGTAGAAACCATGATTAGCATGCAAACCAGGGACGAATATAGCTTCTTCGTAACCAAAGAATGGTCACATGTTTTCTAGCTCGTGACCTTGAAGCAGACTCTCTGTTCGTAACATGTAGATCATTTTCCAGAACAACTAAAGTATGTAATTGCATCATGTCAATTATCGAAAATTGTTTCCCTCTTAAAAATATTGGACCTAAACATAAACGTATGTACCTGGATATGAATCTCTGGCAGCTAAAATTTGTTCCGTCCCAATGTGCTCGGACAACTTAATATTTTGAGATTTTGACTATAAACAAAAAATAGACATTTTCATAAACTAAAATGTAAAAAAGAATAACTTAATATTACAAATGAATCGTCAATAAATCAAGGCCAAACATCAGAAGATGAAATATCTCCCATCAGAATTAGAATATAACAGTGCAAGGATGACACACGATTATCTACAAGTTTTATGTGAATTGCAACCTCAAAATATGCTCTGGTCAATACTAGATTTTAAAATGACAGTAGGTTCAAGTAATATTCTTCATACAGTGCAGTTTCAGAAAAATGGGCATCTCTCTTTAAATTTTAATTCAAATGACCTGTTTCGAGTGCCAAATCAAAAACAACACAGAGCACTAAAAGTTTTCTTCATAATCCAGATTTAGAATGTGTAATATTCAAGTTCAAGTTCATTCAACTCAATTTATAAGCTACACGCGCGCTAAACCTACTGTCAAAGAATGAGAGCAAACAGATGGAGACATGAAAAAAAGAGACTTGGTGTTCGTTATTGTAAACTAACTGTAGCGTAACCCACACCAAAAGCATATTAGACAAAGTCATCTAAATAAACACAAAACAATGTTTTTCAGAGCAAAAAATGGCAAATAACAAGCAATGGCTAACGAATAAGATAGCGAAAATGGCATCCAACGACAAGTGATATTCCAAGGACAACAGAACTTAAAAATCAGCAAAAAAAATGGAAATGTAGAAAAAAACATAACAGTTCACCCAATAAAGTTAAGAAAGAAAAACCACAAACCTTCAACAGCAGAACCAGCAGATTTATGAGACTAATCACCTAGCCAAGACCAATAACAAAAATGAATTGTAGAGATTTTCCTTTCTGCAAAAAATTTAACCAAATAATGAATAAGATGCAGAAGTTCTTTTTGGGGCTCAAGAATTACAAATTCAGAGATTGGATTTATATCTTTCGGTCGTGGCTAGATGTAGGGCAGCATTTCTAAATTCTCCTTGAGGCTGGACTTCTCATTTGTGTAATCACAGTAAAGTGTACATTCCTAAATGGATTTATGAACATTTAAATCAGGGAGATGAAATATTAATGGATTCGTGTAATCACATTCAGTAATAACTCACTAAACACTCGAACTAATCACAAATAGAGATGGACTCACAAGCTATAGGCTATGTTAGAAGACACAAGCATCTGAAAATGGCTCACGAATGAATAGACGAGGTAGAAAAGGAAAACAGGCACTAAGAAAGAAACTCCACCATATAAGTTGAGAATTCCAGCAGCGTGAGTGAAGCTCAATTTCCAAACAGAAGTCAAATAATTTTGCAGCACAAACACAGTATACGCGACCAATATGAGTGAAATAAAACTACAATCGTTATATATATTGGAAACATATAAAAAAAAGGCCAAATGTGTGCAAGAAATTCGGATGAAGATTTTCATTACAGTGTTCAGTTCACCAGCCAATCTCCGAGGTCTCAACTGGATTGATTCAAACCATGGTCGATGTCGCCTATTACTGGGATATGAGTCACGAACGTCTCCGGCCAACTTCCGATGGTGTATGGAAGGGGAGGGTGGATTCACCATCAACAACCCGGAAATCCTTTGGGAACACGAATCCGACACCCGCTTCTCGATAAGGATCATTGGTAGATTTCTTGTTTCGAGGATTTCTGACGGAGCTAAGGATTTCTTGTATAGCAAAACAAAAGAAATCGCAGATCTAACTGTTAGAGAGTAGATGCTTGAAAGCTAAATGTTGGTCAGAGATTTTATTGACTCAAGTGTAATAACAATCTTTATTTTAATATAATTAATATTTTATCTGGCATTTTCTTTATGTGTACTCATGCAAGTTGCGTAGATAAAGACCTTAAATATACTATAGTAAGATATGAGGTTGTACATATGATGACAATCATGAAACACATATTATTAATTACTGTATATTCTAAATCAAGTTCTTAGTCGATTGGGCCGTCCAAAATAAGGATAAGGATCGCTCGAGCTCGAGACTAGAATCTGTGATGATGTGTACCACGTTTCATTGGTATGGACATAGAGATGTTCAATCATACAGATTGGTGCTCATACGATGAGTTCACTGAACTACCCTCCCTCGGACTTCCCAAGTGGTTATCATTCATCAAGTAGATAAGTCCGTGGTTATGGTTGTACACCATTAGTCCTTACGACCTGGAACAACACTGAGGCTCTACATGCTAGGACTTTACTTTGACTCGTTTACAGACTCCATGAGGGTCATCAGGTGGCGAGGTTGGGTACAGTTGCGACAAATGTAGGAGCCAGTGCATTGTAGACGGGGATTCACCGCTCACCTATGGGTGTGGATATCCTATGTGATAAAATGATATAATAGTGCATGGAATCTCTGGACAGAGTGTAAGATGTGTAGTAGAGTAAAGTGTTTACCAAGTTACACATACGATGCCACTATGTATTCTCAACGACATCACATCGTTATCGAAATTCACATGCAACCCTCGAGAACCAATGGTTGCAGTTTCAATCGGGATATATGAGATGAAGGGACTGTACTGTACGTTAACCATAATCGAATGGTTCTTGCAGGACTGTACTGTAGGGCAGTGCTACTTAACGCTCTTACCATGATTCGATGGGTTAAATCAGAAATAAGTTCTGAAATTTTATGATCAAGGAGTTGATGCATAGAATGAGGCTAATAAGGGTAAGCCTGGACCCACAGCTAGTTGTATCCTAAACCATTGAGGTTACACAAGTACTGGTTTCTCTGTTCCCGTTGAGATAATAAATTCAAAGAGTTGAATTTATGTTAAACAAATTTGACTGGATCGATAGATAAACTTTATAAATGGTTTATAAAGGCTTATAGAAATTTTGAAAGCAAAATTAATTAAAAGGGTTTAATTAATTTTTTCGAGTTGGACTTGGATTTAAGGACTCACATAATATATATATAAATGCATATATATAGATATATATATATACGATATATATATGGATAAATATAATATATATATATATATATTTATGGACGTGGGACCTTATGTTTATAATAATATATTATATTATTATAATTTTTTTTAAAAAAAAGGAGTAAATGAGTTGTCTCCCCCGACAACTCATTTACTCAATCCCAATCAATATTTCATATTGATTGGGGGTGAGGCAATATAGATAGCAGAAGCTATCAGAAGAAAAAAAAAAAGGCGAGACTACTGCTTTTCTCTTCGGCTTCAACTTTCTGCTCTCTTCGGCCAGTCATCTTCTTTTCTCTTCGTTAAATTTCTTCTTCTTTTATGTGCGAATTAGAAGAGGAACAGGAAATCCGGTCGTGGACCTGATTTGAAGAAAGGAGGAAAAATCCAGTTGATTGTTCGTAGGGATTTACAACAAGAGCTATTTTCGAAATTGTTTCGAAATAGTTGGAGCCATCATCAATCTATTTAGATTGATAGGTAAAATTTTTGAAACATTCTACGTACATTTATTTAAACCATACGAGTGTCCAATAAAATTTTGAACGTCAAAATTAAATTTAAACTTCCGCTGCGTTTTGGGCATGATAGAGATCCGAGATCCAACAGTGGTATCAGAGCCGGGTTCTCTATATCGTATGGTTTATTTCATGTTGAGTATTTTGATTTATAACCGCATAAGAAAATTCATCAAATCGCAAAATAATATTATTATTAATTTTAAAGTTTAAATATATATATATATATAGATATATATATGTATGCGATACATATATATATATGGATATATGATATTTATATATATATATATTTGTATGCGATACATACATATGAATATAAACTCCTTTATTTAATTTCTAATTAATTCAATAATAACTGATTTCTTGTAAAACTCCTTTTACTATAAATAATTAGAATCACATTCCAATTATATATGTTTATTATCGTTATCAATAATAAATATGTGGGACATATATGTTTAAATATATATATATATATATATATATATACGATATATATATATATATATATATATATATATATTGATAATGATAATAATAAATATGGTGGGCCATACTTTACCTTCCCATATTTATTGATATCCGAATGGTTCAGGTAGTCAAAATATCGGGATGCCAAAAGGTTTTGGACCCAATGAGATTTTAAAATTATAAATTTTCTTATGAAATAAATAATTGGAATGTGATTCTAATTATTTATAGTAAAAGGAGTTTTACAAGAAATCAGTTATTATTGAATTAATTAGTAAAAGGAGTTTAACAAGAAATCAGCACGTAGAGACGAAACACATAGAGGTTGCATGGGAATGTAATTGGGCTCTAACTTTTAGAAATTATGATTGGCTGATATTATTCGGGATCATAGTTGTCTAGATTGGACTCTACGTGCTCACTAAGGAAATACGATTTCTCGTTTTCATCAGAGGGTGGTGAAAATGTCAAAATAGTGGGAGGAAATTTATAAAATTAAAGTCCATATTTTATATCTTATAATTATTTTAAAATAATTAGTAACGATTATCTGTTTTTCAATTTTAGTATGTTTAAGATGTCGACACGCAATCCACTTTCTGCTATTCTCGAACAAAACAAGCTAACCGGACCTAATTATCAAGACTGACTAAGAAATCTAAAGATTGTTCTAAACTCTGAGAGGATTGCGTATGTGCTTGAAAAGAAGCCACCGAAGGAAGCAGCTCCTAACATCAGTGAGACTGAGTTAGCCAAGCTTGAGAAATGGTGGGACCATGATCTCCAAGTTAAGAGCTACATCCTGGCTTCTATGTCGAATGAACTGCAAAGGCGGTTCGAGGATGCTGCGAATGCTGCTGACATTCACTTTCATCTAAAAGAGTTATACGGTGTTCAAACTCGATCAGAAAGACACACAACTGTGAAAGAACTCATGACTACACACTTGCGAGAAGGGGCTTCAGTCCATGAGCATGGTGTTAGGATGATTGGGTTAGTTGAGAAATTAGTGGGACTCGATATGGTTATGCCTCATGAGCTCTCGACTGATATTCTCTTGTTGTCTTTACCTTCCTCGTTCGACGGATTTGTGGTTAATTTTAATATGAACAATATAGAGGCCACCCTTGAAGAGTTGGTCAATATGCTTGTTAATTATGAGGCCACAATCAAGAAGGAAAAGCATGTTCTACTTTTGGGCTCGTCGTCTGGGACGAAAAAGGGAGCCGAAAACAAGGGAAAGAAGCGTTCTGCCCCTGCAGTTAAGAACAAGCCTAATAAGAAGTCATACAAGAAACCTGTTCAAGGGCCCAAAAGGCCAAATAAATCAGAACAAGTCTGTTTCCACTGCAACAAGCCTGGACATTGGAGGCGTAATTGCACTGAATATCTTGCCCAGAAGCTTTCTGGCCATGGTATGTTTTATATTGATCAAATTAATATCTCAATGAATTCTTCTTCTTGGGTATTGGATACTGGATCTGGTTCTCATCTATGCAATGATTTGCAGGTGATGACAAGAAGCAAGAAACTTAGAGAAGGTGAGACCTTTCTAAGACTTGGAAATGGAGCAAGGGTTGCTGCCAAGGCCAAAAGAGATATTATTTTAATATTAAACAATGATTTTAAGTTGCTTTTGAGAGATGTTTTATATGTTCCTGATTTGGTTAAAAACATTATTTCTATTTCTATGCTTGATAGAGATGGTTATTCTTGTGTTTTTGCAAAAGGTGTTTGCAATATATATAAGAATGAATGTTTGATTGGAACTGGTGAATTACAAAACAATCTCTATAACTTAAAATTAAAAGATATTCCATTAAACAATGTCCAAACAATAACAACAAACAAAAGAAAACAAGATAGTCAAAACCCTGCACATATATGGCACGCTAGACTAGGTCATATTTCTCAAAGAACGATGCACAAGTTAGTGGGAGAGGGCATGTTCGACATGTCAGATATAAACTCTCTACCTACTTGTGAATCTTGTCTGAAAGGAAAAATGACCAAGACTCCCTTTAATGGGAATGTAGAACGTGCACATGGTCTTTTGGATTTGATCCATACAGACGTATGTAGCCCGCTAAATGTTAGAACTAAATATGGGCAGTCCTACTTCATTACCTTTACTGATGATTTTTCGAGGTATGGGTATGTGTATTTGATGAAATACAAGTCTGAAGCATTTGAAAAGTTCAAAAAATTCAGATGTGAAGTAGAAAAACAATTGGGTAAAAGTATTAAAACACTCCGATCTGATCGAGGTGGAGAATACTTGAGTACTGAATTTTTGGACTATCTTAAAGAGAATGGGATTCTCTCACAGTGGACTCCACCAGGAACAACACAATTGAATGGTGTTTCTGAATGTCAAAATCGAATTTTGATGGACATGGTTCGATCTATGATGAGATTCACAAAATTGCCTAGATCGTTTTGGGGATTTGCGCTTGAAACTGCGGCAATGTTGTTGAATAATGTCCATACAAAGGTAGTGGATAAAACACCATATGAGATATGGATGGGAAAGGTTCCCAAATATTCTTATCTGAGAATATGGGGATGTCCTGCTTACGTGAAGCAGACAGTGGGAGACAAATTGGATAGTAGATCCATTTTGTGCTACTTCGTGGGATATCAAAAGAACTCTGTTTGATATTATTTCTATCATCCAAAAGAAACAAATGTGTTTGTTTCTAGAAATGCCACCTTCTTGGAGAAGGAGTTTCTATTAGATAGAAAAGGCAAAATGATAGAACTCGAGGAAATTCGAGATACACCCACGACTGTAGAAGTTGAACCCAATCTCCAACAGCCAGTAGTTGAATCACACATACCTAGAAGGTCTGAAAGAATAATCATACCGCCTGCAAGATATACGCTTCTTCATGAACAAGGCCATGATGAGCTTAGTGATGGATGTGATCCACGAAACTTCAAAGAAGCAATATCTGATGCTGAATCATCTAAGTGGCTTGAAGCTATGCAGTCCGAAATGGACTCCATGTATTCAAACCAAGTATGGACTTTAGTAGATCTACCTGAGGGAATTGTTCCCATAGAATGCAAATGGATTTACAAAAGAAAACTTGGGGCGGATGGGAAGGTATTGACCTTCAAAGCAACACTAGTGGCAAAAGGTTTTACTCAAAGACAAGGAGTTGACTATGAGGAAACCTTTTCACCAGTCGCTATGTTCAAGTCAATTAGAATATTGCTAGCCATAGCTGCATGGTATGACTATGAAATATGACAGATGGATGTGAAAACAGCATTCCTCAATGGAGACATTAAAGAAGAAATCTATATGTCTCAACCTGATGGTTTCACATCAGTGAGAAGTGAGCATAAGGTATGCAAACTTCAGAGATCGATCTACGGTCTCAAGCAGGCATCTAGGAGTTAGAATCTCAGATTTGATAACACTATAAAAGAGTTTGGTTTTGTTAAAAATCCTGAGGAACCATGTGTGTACAAGAAAGTTAGTGGGAATGCAGTGACATTCCTAGTACTTTATGTTGATGATATCCTCCTCATTGGGAATGATATAGGATTATTGCAATCAACTAAAGTATGGTTAGAAATTAAATTCTCCATGAAAGACATGGGTGAAGCATCCTATGTATTGAGAATACAAATCTATAGAGATAGATCGAAAAGGATGTGGGGGCTCACCCAAGTCACGTATATTGATACCATACTTAAAAGATTCTCTATGGAAGAGTCCAAGAGAGGATACTTACCAATGTTTCATGGTGTTACTCTATCTAAATCAATGTGCCCTAAGACTGATGAAGAGATAGAAATGATGACACGTGTTCCCTATGCATCAGCAATTGGTAGTATCATGTATGGTATGATATCAATGTGTCCTGATATAGCATATGCTCTGAGTGTTGCAAGCAGATATCAGGCTAACCCTGGTCCATTGCATTGGAAAGCCGTGAAAGATATTCTTAAGTACTTAAGAAGGACTAAGAATTTGTTCATGGTTTATGGGGGTGGAGAATTAAAATTGGAAGGCTATACTGATTCTAGCTTCCAATGTGACGTGGATGATTCGAAATCGACTTATGGTTTTGTATTCATGCTTAATGGTGCTGCTGTTTCTTGGAAGAGTTCCAAGCAAGACACAGTTGTGGATTCCACCACTGAGGCCGAATACATAGCAGCATCTGCTGCAGCCAAAGAGGCAGTTTGGATGAGGAATTTTGTCCAAGAGTTGGGCGTTATTCCAAATGGAGTTGATCCAGTCCCGGTGTACTGTGACAACACTGGTGCCATTGCTTAGGCAAAGGAACCAAGGTCTCATCAGCGATCCAAACACATACTGAGGAAATTCCACATCATTCGGGAGATTGTGGGAAGATGAGACATATCAATCGAGAGAGTTGCCTCTACAGATAATGTTGCTGATCACTAACAAATTTCCAGGACAATTGTTTGAGAAGCATCGCAAAACAATGGGATTAAAACTAATGAGTAGTTGGCTTTAGGGCAAGTGGGAGATTGTTAGAGTAGATGCCCTGCAAGCCAAATGTTGGTCAGAGATTTTATTGACTCAAGTGTAATAACAATCTTTATTTTAATATAATAATATTTTATCTGGCATTTTCTTTATCTGTATACCCATGAAAGTTGCATAGATAAAGAACTTGAATATACTATAGTAAGATATGAGGTTGTACATATGATGACAATCATGAAACACATATTATTAATTACTGTATATTCTAAATCAAGTTCCTAGTCGATTGGGCCATCCAAAATAAGGATAAAGATCGCTCGAGCTCGAGACTAGAATCTGTGATGATGTGTACCACGTTTCATTGGTATGGACATAGAGATGTTCAATCATACAGATTAGTGCTCATACGATGAGTTCACTGAACTACCCTCCCTCGGACTTCCCAAGTGGTTATCATTCATCGAGTGGATAAGTCCGTGGTTATGGTTGTACACCATTAGTCCGTACCACCCGGAACAACACTGAGGCTCTACATGCTAGGACTTTACTTTGACTCGTTTACCGACTCCATGAGGGTCATCAGGTGGTGAGGTTGGGTACAGTTTCGATAAATGTAGGAGCCAGTGCATTGTAGTCGGGGATTCACCGCTCACCTATGGGTGTGGATAACCTATGTGTTAAAATAAGATAATAGTGCATGGAATCTCTGGCCAGAGTATAAGATGTGTAGTAGAGTAAAGTGTTTACCAAGTTACACATGCGATGCCACTATGTATATATTCTCAAAGACATCACATCGTTATCGAAATTCACATGCAAACCTCGATGAACCAATGGTTACAGTTTCGATCGGGATATATGAGATGAATGGACTGTACTGTACGTTAACCATAATCGAATGGTTCTTGCAGGCACTATAAATGATACCTAGGGAATCATGGGAAGGTGCTACTTAACGCTCTTACCATGATTCGATGGGTTAAATCAGAAATGAGTTCTAACATTTTATGATCAAGAAGTTGATGCATAGAATGAGGCTAATAAGGGTAAGCCTGGACCCACAGCTAGCTGTATCCCTGAACCATTGAGGGTTACACAAGTACTGGTTTCTCTGTTCCCGTTGAGATAATAAATTCAAAGAGTTGAATTTATGTTAAACAAATTTGACTGGATCGATAGATAAACTTTATAAATGGTATATAAAGGCTTATAGAAATTTTGAGAGCAAAATTAATTAAAAGGGTTTAATTAATTTTTTCGAGTTGGACTTGGATTTAAGGACTCACACAATATATATATAAATGCATATATATAGATATATATATATACGATATATATGGATATATATAATATATATATATTTATGGACGTGAGACCTTATGTTTATAATAATATATTATATTATTATAATTTTTTTAAAAAAAGGGAGTAAATGAGTTGTCTCCCCGAGAACTCATTTACTCAACCCCAATCAATATTTCATATTGATTGGGGGTGAGGCAATATAGATCGCAGAATCTATCAGAAGATAAAAAAAAAGGCGAGACTACTGCTTTTCTCTTCGGCTTCAACTTTTTGCTCTCTTCGGCCAGTCATCTTCTTTTCTCTTCGTTAAATTTCTTCTTCTTTTAAGTGCGAATTAGAAGAGGAACAGAAAATCCGGCCGTGGACCTGATTTGAAGAAAGGAAAAAAATCATGTTCATTGTTCGTAGGGATTTACAATAAGAGCTATTTTTAAAATTGTTTCGAAATAGTTGGAGCCATCATCAATCTATTTAGATTGATAGGTAAAATTTTGAAACATCCTACGTACATTTATTTAAACATTACGAGTGTCCAAGAAAATTTTGAACGTTATAATTAAATTTAAACTTTCGCTGCGTTTTGGGCACGATAGAGATCCGAGATCCAACACTAACAACATACAGATGACTAAGGCCGCAGAAGAGGGATCGGGCTTGTAGTGACCCTTACCCGGATCACCTACTAAACAGAACTTAGGCATGCAATTAACTTAATAAAACAGATATCAGAATAAAACTGCAGAAACCATAAACATTATACAATCCCAAGTAAAGGAATCTGTAATTTATCCAAATAATATAAAACCAAATCGAATAGCTGTATCAACCTCAAAAAAACAGAAATAAAACCTAGACGAAGCTCCAGCTGGCCAACCACTGACTAGCCCCTCCTGGATCCACCCTCCTCGTCCAATCGCAAACCTGCCCCATGGAATAGGGTGTCCAGAAACACAGAGTACGAGACGTGAGCATAAAACGCTCAGTACGAGAGTATGAGTATACATGCATGCAAAGTGAACTCCCTATAAACTCGAGGTCAAGGATCAGATAACAGAGACAGACCGGGCCCTGGTATGTAGCCCGCTGTGCCGTCGCTTCAGGAGGTGGCTCCCATACCGAGACAACCATGGATACGCCGGACCCAAATCGATGGAAGTCCATCCATTAACAGGATAGGGTACAACCCTACTAACAGACATCTCGAAAGAGATACAGCAAGATGCAAATGAATGCAGCATAAATCAATGACATATAAACCATGCAGTCACATAATACATGCATACTCAGTCAGGATATCTCGAACAGTACTTCCGTACCTCAAAACAGTGCAAGCTCTACCAACTCTAGATCCATGCCTATAGTATGCTCTACACTGCCAAATGATACTACTATCATTAAAGTGCTCTAAAAGCCTTAAATAAGCTATTGCATACTCCTAAATATTTATAGGAAGCAAAAGCTATACCTTCGTCCGTCGTTAGCCCTTTGATGTCGATGCCTCCAAAACTTGGGCACAACTCCGCTACGGCTCCCGAATGTCTCGCCGACCTCCGGACCAAGCCTAAGAAGACTAGAACAGCTCCAAAAGGACTAGAATGGAAAGGAAAACTCGGAATTGGCAAATGAAAGTGAACCCTCGCCTTCTATTTATAGACAACGATCGGAACTTCCAATCCTTGATTGGAACGTCCGAACCTCGATCGGAACGTCCGTTCCTGCCATCGGAGCTTCCGAAGATCCTGATCTGCCACGTGTCAAAATATCACTTGTTGACTTCGGATAGGAGTGATTGGAGCTTCCGATTCTGATCGGAGCTTCCGATCTAGCCAATCGTCATGCCTGACGTAATATGATCGGAGCTTCCGATCCTGCATCAGAGCTTCCGATCCTGTCCGGAACTTCCGAACCTACCTTCGAAGCTTCCGATCCTGTTCGGAACTTGCGAACCTAACTTCGGAGCTTCCGAACTCTATTCAAGTAATTATGATTAATCCCTTAATTACTGATTTTGGTTACGGGCTACTACATTCTCCCCCACTTAAGATATTTCGTCCTCGAAATCAGATCTTAGGTACCTAATGCAATATGGAAATCAGAAACATTTTTAATTCAAATCAAACGCTTACAGAGTTTGCAACTGAATACAACTTAAAGAATGAAATCAAAACAACTCAGGATGGTCTTCACGCATCCTGTCCTCAAGCTCCCAAGTAGCTTCCTCAGTGCCTCGGCGCTGCCACTGAACCAAAACCAAATGAATGACTTTGTTCCGTAAAACCTTATCCTTATAATCCAGGATACGAATAGGTTTCTCAACATAAGTCAAATCCTTGTTCACCTGAACCTCAGACCGCTTCAGAATATGAGATTCATCCGCCACTGATAAGTGTATTTTATACACTTAATTTATATATGATTTTAATTGTTAAATATTTGTTTGGAGCAGATTTATGTGGGTATTGTGTTGTTTTTGTGATTGTAGGAAATTATCGAGATTTTGTGAATTATGGAATTTTGAGGAGAAAAATAAGAAGTTTAGAAGAGAAAGGAAATGAAAAGAAGAAAGAAGAAAAGAAAAGGAAATAACGTACAGAGTCAGGAGATGTTAATGGGCTTTTCACAATTGGGCCAAAGATAGCGCTTATCTTTAGCGCTTCTTCAAGAGCTAACGCGCAGAGTTCTGAAATTTGAGAATTGGACATTACGAGTTGAAGGCGCGCCCGCGCCGTCTATTGAGCGCCCGCCCCATTGCTGATTTGGAAATTTTAGTTATTTCGGGTAATAAATTCTTGGGCTTTTTGTGGGCTTTTGCTGAGCGATATAAAAGAGATTATTATCAGAGGTGAGGAGGAGGAGCCGCCACACACGTACACTACAGAATATCAGAGAGTTGATCGTGTGATTTTCCTGAGAAGATTTCTTGAGCTTAATCTGAAGAACGAAGACGGAGTTTGATAGTCCGGACACGGCGTCGACAACGGATTTGTTTCTTATCTTTGATTTAATTCTGAACATGTTTGGATTTATTATTTATTGTTTTCAGAATTTTATTATGAACTAATTTTTATAGTCTAGAGGTCGGATGGAACCTGGTGTAGACTCTTTCATGAATTTTTGATTTTATTGAATTGAATTTCTTCTAGATTAATTGTTTTTTCTAGAATTGATTGTCTTTTCAATTATCTGATCAATAATTGATTTGTTATATTTATTTGAAGTCAATGCTCGGGAGAGGGGATTTTGAATAGGACAATAGAAAGTACACTATTAATTATTTATACATCTCGGGAGAGTGTATGATTTTAACAGAGCTTTTAAAGAGAACATTGTTTTGTGTTAGATCACTGCGATAAATTTTTAATAGGAATATTGGAATTGAATTGTAGTTGATAAACATTATTTGTTGCTCGGGAGAGGGAAATAATAAACGTAAGTGTTCTTGGCTATTAATTGATTGGAATTCATGAAGATTAATTAATTAGGATTGATTATTGTTGAAACCAGGTGAAATCTATACCTCTAGACCATTTTTCTCTGATTGATTTTTAATCTGAGAGTTGTGTGTGTTCTTTTAAATCATCTGATTATTTAGTTTATTGCAAAATTATCAAAGTTTGATTTTCTAGATAAATTTTGGACTATTCTAATTACAAGTACTAAATATTTTCATTTTACTCCCTGTGGGATCGATATCTGATTTAATCACTATATTAAAACTTGACACTCGTACACTTGCGAGGAAATTTCACAACAAGTTTTTGGCGCCGTTGTCGGGGAGTAAATTTTGATTATTTTTTAGTCTTGTTACCAATTAGTCTAGATTTTAATTTAGAGTTTTTATTTTATTTTTTTAAGTTACTAATTAATTCTTTCTTATCTTTTAATTGCAGTCTATGCAACGATCTCAAAGTGCTAATTCTCTACTGTTTGATCCGGAGATCGAGCGCACTGCACGTGCTTTAAGACGAGCTAGAAGAGAAGAAATGGAAAGAATGGTTGAACAAGAAGCAAATCAAGCTCCCCTAGTGCCAATTAGAGATCACTTCAGACCGACGATCCAGGCTCACTATTCTGGAATCGCTCGAGGAACTATCAATGCAAACAATTTTGAGCTGAAGCCTGCATTGATAAACATGGTTCAATCGAACCAATTTAATGGGAGTGCCACAGCTGATCCTCATCTGCATCTCAGGACCTTCTTAGAAATTACCGATACGGTAAAATTTAATGGTGTTCCTGAAGATATTATACGCTTACGCTTGTTTCCATTTTCTCTCAGGGATCAAGCCAGAAGTTGGTTGCAATAACTGCCACTTGGAAGCATCACTACTTGGGAGGTGATGGCAGAAAAATTTTTTGCAAAATATTTTCCTCCTGCCAAAACCACCCAACTAAAGATCGAGATCAGCACCTTCTGACAGATGGACACTGAACAGTTATACGAGGCATGGGAAAGGTATAAAGAATTATTAAGACGTTGTCCTAACCACAATTTTGCAGATTGGGAACAGATCGAGTGGTTTTACAACGGACTGAATGCGCCTACAAGGATGAATGTTGATTCTGCTGCTGGAGGTACTATATTTGTGAAGGATCATGTTCAGGCTTATGATATGTTGGAGGAGATGACACTCAATAGTTTCCAATGGCCATCGGAGCGTATAGGAGTAAAGAAGCCAGCTGGAGTGTATGCAGTGGATCCTCTCACGTCCATCACTGCTCAATTATCTGCACTGACTACACAGGTAGCTGCTCTGAATAAAATTAATGTTGCAGATTCAACTGGAGTTGAAGGATCACCGGCCATAGAGCAAGTCAATTATATAAATCCAAATGGCTACCGAGGATATGGAGGCTATAGAGGTAATCCTATTCCCAATACTTTTCACCCTAATTTGCGGAATAATGAAAATTTTTCATATGCTAACAATACTAATAAGGGTGATGGTAAGCCATCTTTGGAGGATGTGGTTAGTACTTTTGTGCAGGAATCAGGTAAGAGGATGGTGAGAACTGAATCTCGACTTGACAGTTTGGAGACGCACATGGCCAACATAGGCGCAGTGTTGCAATCCATGGACACTAGTATTGGGCAGTTGGCGAACGCACTGAAGGACAACAATCACGGCCAGTTCCCTAGCAATACTGAGGTGAATCCCAAGGAGCAGTGCAATTCCATAAAAGTGCGGATTGCCAAAGACGTTGGAGTTCAAATTCCTACTGTTGCGGATAAGAAACTTGAGAAAAAAGTTGAGGAGAAAGAGAAGGAGCTTGAATCTGAGCCAAAACCGATGTATAAGCCTTCACTTCCATACCCGCAAAGGTTCAAGAAGAAAGCATTGGACGAGCAATTTTCCAAGTTCTTGGATATTTTTAAGAAGATTCACATCAACATTCCATTTGCTGAAGCTTTGGAGCAAATGCCAAATTATGCGAAGTTCATCAAGGAGGTGATGTCCAAGAAGAGGAGGCTGCTAGAGAACGAGGTAGTGAATTTAACGGAAGAGTACAGTGCGGTGCTCCAAAAGAAGATGCCACAAAAGCTTAAGGATCCAGGGAGTTTTACTATTCCTTGCACTATTGGCTCTTCTTATTTTAATAATGAACTTTGCGATTTAGGAGCTAGCATTAATCTCATGCCCTTGTCTTTTTTCAGAAGCTTAGGACTTGGTGAGGTGAAGCCCACCATGATCGCGTTGCAGTTGGCTGATCGATCTATCACATATCCGTTTGGAATCATTGAAAATGTTTTGGTAAAAGTAGATAAATTTATTTTTCCAGCGGATTTTGTTGTGTTAGATATGGAGGAGGATGCAAACATGCCCCTGATATTGGGGAGACCTTTCTTGGCCACTGCCGATGCCAAGATAGAGGTGAAGAGAGGTGCATTGTCAATGGGTGTGGATGGTGAGAGTGTAATTTTTAATATATTCATAAAGTCATCTAACACCCCTATTGAAAAATTATGCTTGATAGAGCCGGTTATGAATTTGGAGGGTCGTTCAAAAGCCGACATTGCGGTTGATTCATCGAACAAGAGACCGCCAAAACCACCAAAGAAGGCCACGAAAAAAGCAAAATTTAAAAGGCGGTTCGTGGAATTTATTTGGCAAGTGAAAGAGAAGGGGAAGAATTAATCCCGTTAAAGTCGGGCTGACGACTTTAAACCAAACCCTACTTGGGAGGCAACTCAAGCATTTTCTTTTATTTTCTTTTATTTGTTTTTATTTTTAGTTTATTTAATTTTTGTTATTTAATTAGCAGTGTTTTTTTTTATTTATTATTTTAAATTTTTGAGCTAATTTTTCTTAATTTTCAAAATTTTGCAGGCTCCAGAAATCTCAAATTCGAGCAAGAGGCACGCCCGCCCCATTTATGGGAGAGCCCGCGCCTTACCTGGATGAAAGTGGAGTTATTTTGCGACTTAAAGGCGCGCCCGCGCCACTCCATTCGAGCCCCCGCGCCTCCCCTTCGTTGCACTAATACACGATAGCTCTTCCACCAGCGCAATCGCGCCCTCTCAATTGCGCCTAAGACAGCGCTAACGCGCTCCCTCTACAGCGCCAATCTAAGCGCTATCGCCCTCTATACCCGCGCAAGAATCAAGCGCTATCGCTCTCCGGAACCGCGCTACACGAGGCTTTATCGCGCAACTTGAAAGGCGCACGATCAAGCGCTATCGCCCACGTCAACCGCGCTAATCTAAGCGCTATCGCTCTATCTGTCTGCGCTACACGAGGCGCTATCGCGCAACATCTGAGATTTAAAGCGCAACATCTGTGATTTAAAATCCTAATCTGCTCCTCCAAGACTTCAAAAGTCACGATCTCTCTTTTGAGTCCCGCTCTAAATCTCACATTTTGGCACAATCATCGAAAATCTTGCAATCAACAAAATATCATCATCTCTGGGATTTTGATCTTCATTACAAGACCATTGTAAATCTGGGATTCTCAGAATTTGATCTTGCTCCATCCACGCCTCGCACAGAACATGGGAATCTACCGGGGTTTGGGACGTTTTATTTCTTGAATGGTACAAAGCTAAAATTTTATCTATTACATTTATGCCATGATAAAAGTTGGTGTGTTGAGGCTATTTGGGTGTTTGAATTGTGGGGTGAAGAACATTTGGCAGTGAACTTTCTATATTATTGTCTTCATGCATGCCAAGTGTTTGTTAAATTGTTTGGGTTAAAGTTGTGTTTGCACATTGCTGGAGTCAGTTGAAGTTTAGTGTTGGGATTGTGAGAATTCCATCTGTAATTGATTTGAGTTGAATTATTGAGTTACAATGCCACCGAAAACCAAAGGAAAAGGAGCAATTTCTTCGTCCTCTGCTGCTTCATATGATAGACACAGATTTTGGAATGCCATAGCAGAGGAATATTGTTTTGATGTAATGGAGCGAGGGATGCACAAAGAAAGAGGAATGACTTTGAGAGAGCATAGTGCGCCGGCGTTAATTGAAGCTAAGAGAAGAGGTTGGGAGACATTTGTTAGGAGTCCACCAGATGATGTTATATCATTGATTCATGAGTTTTATGCAAATTTGATGGTCAAAGACGTGAATATGAAAGTTCGAGTTCGGGGAAAATTGGTGCCTTTTGATAAGAGTACAATTAATCGTCTCTATGAAATGCCGGATTTGGACATTTCTGATGATGATTATGAGGTATTTAAGAATGAGTCATATCCAGAGAATATTGTAATTCAGACTTTGTGTCATGATGGGGCGGAATGGAAGAGGAATGCGAAGGATGAAGCTGTTACATTTCCATCCATCTTTCTTAGACGAGAAGCGAATAATTGGCATGAGTTTGTGGCTGCCAGAATTTTGCCATCTGGGCATACATCTGATGTGACTAAGGTTAGAGCTGGTCTTGTGTACTGCATTGTCACTGGAAAATCTGTTGATGTTGGGAGGGTGATTCAGGAGTCTATTATTGCTGCAGTTAGGGGTTCCTCGACTATCAGTTTACCCCACTCGTCTTTGATTACTCAACTTTGCCAGTTAGCTGGTGTTGTGTGGGATGATACGGAGCAGATTCTTCCAATTCGAGGTCCTATAAGAATTACTGGTGCATTGAGACGAGACAAGAAGAAGAAAGCAGCCAGTACTTCTGAACAGGCAGCTGAACCACCGCAACCCTCGGAGCCACTACCACACTTTGAGCCAGCACCTTCCCATTTGGAAGGACCTATGTCACTACCGACGCATCCGGCCACTGAGTATTCTACTCGTGATGATTCTACGGCTGTGCTTTCTCAGATGAAGAAGCAGTGGAAAATGATGCGAGCACACATGACATATATGCATGACTTCACTGCCGCTCTTGCCCAGAATTATCCGCCCACTGTTGTGCCTTATCCAGCTCCTCCGCAGTGGTCTTCTGATGATACTGCTGCTGCTGCACCTTCTTTCCATGGAGATGATGATGATGATGACGTCGAGTCCTGATGCTCGGTGTCGAAGGTATGAGTTCCTTGTTCTTTTTATTGTTTTTAATCATTAGGGACAATGATTACATTAAGTTTGGGGGGGGGGGGGGGTTGAATCAATGTTTGATTTAGTTGTTTGGTTGAAAGTTGAGTTTTGAATTTCATAGATAAAATTTTTGTTGAGTTTAGTTGTTTTTGGTTGAGTTGAGTTGAATTTAAAAGAAGTTGAGAAATATATGGATGCATGGCCAATGAAAAATATTTTTGTGCTATAACTGAAATTCATGATTGTCCACCTATCTGACAAATATTTTTGAAAATATGGAACCAATTAGATGAACAATTTCCTATATACTCTGTGATTAATACTTGAATCTGATTTTTGAGACATACAGACATAGATATGATTGAGGCATTGTTTGAAATTTTTGGGCCTACTTTTCATTGAATTTATCCTTAGTTGCCCATTTGAGCTACACTTTTATATTAGTACATTGAGGTACGAGAAAATCTAAATTTTTTTTGAAAATCATCGTTAACTGCTGATGATTATTTTTTCTGCACTGATTGAGATTTGTATGATTTAATTGTGGATTGAGACTTGTCTAGAACTAGTTCGAACACTCTTCGAGGCGAAATACAGGCAAAACTGAGATTAGGAATGATTTAGGCGATTTTTCTGAATTCGTTTGAGCCTTTCAAGCTACCTATTACTATTTTATCCCTAGTACCTTGTTTGAGCTTTATTGAAAATCGAATGGCATGCATGTAAACGTGTGATAAACCCCCATTCGTAATTATTTCAAGGTCCTACATTGACTACCTGAATAGCCTATACACTATTTCCTACCTTTAAGGGAGTAATTAAGGAAATAATCATAATTACTTGGGTAGAGTTCGGAAGCTCCGAAGGTGAGTTCGGAAGCTCCGATCGGGATCGAAAGCTCCGAACAGGATCAGAAGCTTCGATCGGTATTACGTCAGGCATGACGTGTGGCAAGATCTATAGCTCCGATCAGGACCGGAAGCTCCGATCACCCCTATCCGGAGTCAAAAAGTGATATTTTGACACGTGGACGATCAGGATCTTCGGAAGCTCCGATGGCAGGATCGGATGTTCCGATCGAGGTTCGGACGTTCCGATCAGGGATCGGAAGTTCCGATCGTTGTCTATAAATAGAAGGCCGAGGCTTCACTTTCATTTGCCAATTCCAAGTTCTCCTTTCCTTTCTAGTCCTTTTGGAGCTGTTCTAGTCTTCCTAGGCTTGGTCCGGAGGTCGGCGAGGCATTCGGTAGTCGTAGCGGAGTTGTGCCCAAGTTCTGGAGGCATCGACATCAAAGGTCTAACGACGGACGAAGGTATAACTTTTGCTTCCTATAAATATTTAGGAGTATGCAATAGCTTAGTTAAGGCTTTTAGAGTACTTTAATGATAGTAGTATCATTTGGCAGTGTAGGGCAGACTATAGGCGTGAACCTAGAGTTTCGAGAGCTTGCACTGTATTGAGGTACGAAAGTACTGTTTGAGATATCCTGACTGAGTACGCATGTGTTATGTGACTTCATGATTTATATGAAATGATATTATGCTGCATTCATTTGCATCTTGCTGTATCTCTTTCGAGATGTCTGTTAGTAGGGTTGTACCCTATCCTGTTAGTGGATGGACTTCCATCAATTTGGGTCCGGCGTATCCACGGTTATCTCGGTATGGGAGCCACCTCCTGAAGCGACGGCACAGCGTGATACATACCAGGGCCCGGTCTGTCTCTGTTATCTGATCCTTGACCTCGAGTCTATAGGGAGTTCACTTTGCATGCATGTATACTCATACTCTCGCACTGAGAGTTTTATGCTCACGTCTCGTACTCTGTATTTTCTGGACACCCTATTCCATGGGGAAGGTTTGCGATTGGACGAGGAGGGTGGATCCAGGAGGGGCTAGTCAGTGGTTGGCCGGCTGGAGCATCGCTTAGGTTTTATTACTGTTGTTTGGGTTTATACAGCTATTCGATTTGGTTGTATATTATTGGATAAATTACAGATTCCTTTACTTGGGATTGTATAATGTTTATGGTTTCCGCAGTTTTATTCTGATATCTGTTTTATTAAGTTAATTGCATGCCTAAGTTCTGTTTAGTAGGTGATCTGGGTAAGGGTCATTACATTTATGGTATCAGAGCATGCAAAAGAATTCTTGGGATTTAGTCTCATCTTGAGGTATTTTTGTAGATGTCAAATCGTGACGACCAGAGTTCTCACGGAAGTGTTGGTGGGCGTTGGGGTGATGCCGACCGGGAGCCTCGTCGAGAACGGCGTCATCGTCACCATGACAACGAGCGTTTCACTGTGCGTCGATTCTTAGCTATGAGTCCTAAGCCCTTAGTTGGAGGTGAGTCTCCGGAGGATGCGGAGAACTGGTTAGACCGCATGGAGACGACTTTTCAGACTTTCCAATGCACCGAGGAGCAGAAGGTGGAGACCCTTGGCTATCTTCTGGATGGGCGTGCGCGCAGGTGGTGGAGGTTTACTTCTGCACCTTTTGTTGCGGCGGGAGGAGTGGCCACCTGGGCCGAGTTTCGCACAGCTTTCCAAAAGCGGTATTTTCCTCCTGCACTCCGTCAGTCGAAGGCAGGCGAGCTACTGAGTCTGCGATAGGGAGCCATGTCTATCGATGAGTATCAGCAGAGATTCTTTGATCTGCTATCCTATTGCCCCGAGATTGCTGATAGCTCAGAGATGAAGTATAATCTGTTCCTTTAGGGCCTTAACCCTGAGATCCATGACCGTGTGGCGGTTGGCGACGACATGTCCTACGAGGGTTTGGTGAGCCGTTGTCACCAGGCAGAGGACAGCAGCGGAACAAGTCTTTCTCTCAGTCGAGACCTGCTAGTTCTTTGGGTCCCCGTGCCCAAACTTTCAAGAAGTCTGGATCTTCTTCTTCCTCTGGTTCTGGAGGTGTTGTCCGTTACGGTAAGAAGGACAAGTGTGATCACTGTGGGAATAACCATCCATCCGACAAGTGCCGTAGAGCTTCTGGAGCTTGTTTCCGTTGTGGAGAGACTAGTCATATCCGGAGGGATTGTCCACTGTCTGGGGGAGGCGGTTCTGGATCTGGTTCAGGATCGGGTTCTCAGGCCACCGTTCAGCAGAGGTCACAGGGACAGTCTGCAGGGAGTTCTCATTTGAGGCCACGAGCTTCTGGCCAGGTGTTTGCCCTGAGACATGATCAGGCTGTGGAGGAGAATGAGAAAGTCATCGCAGGTACATTTCTGCTTTTTGGTATACCTGCTCTTGTACTTATTGACACTGGTGCATCTCATTCCTTCATTTTTGCACGTTTTGTTAAGAGGCATAAGTTACCATGCATTGCACTAGAAGAAGTGATGTCTATTTCTACTCCGACGGGCCAATCTGCTTTGGTTAAGCGTCTAGTGATGGGTTGCCCTTTAGAGTTCGAAGGGAACATTCTGTTAGCGAATCTCATGGTCCTTGCGATGGACGACTTTGATTGCATTCTTGGAATAGATATGTTGACTACCTATCGAGCTTCAGTGGACTGCTATCAGAGATTAGTACGCTTTCATCCGGAGGGGAGTGAGAGCTGGTTTTTCTATGGTGAGGGAGCGCGACCCACGATGCCTTTGGTATCCGCTTTGAGAGCCTGTCGAGCTCTAGAGTCTGGCGGGGAAGGCTACCTTATCTATGCAGTTGATTTGTCCGCTGAGAGTTTTGGGTTAGAGAGCATTCCTGTTGTGGATGAATTTCCAGATGTGTTTCCTGATGAGATTCCGGGTTTTCCTCCTGCTAGGGAAGTCGAGTTTGGCATAGAGTTGATGCCGGGTACTTCGCCTATTTCTAGAGCACCGTATCGTCTGGCTCCGTCAGAGATGCGTGAGTTGAAGAACCAGCTACAGGATCTTTTGGACAAGGGGTACATTCGTCCTAGTGTATCTCCTTGGGGAGCTCCTGTTCTCTTCGCGAAGAAGAAGGATGGGTCGATGCGGCTGTGCATTGACTATCGGCAGCTGAATTGAGTCACTGTGAAGAACAAGTATCTGTTGCCTCGTATTGATGACTTGTTTGTCCAGCTGCAGGGCACGTCAGTTTACTCCAAGATTGACTTGAGATATGGGTATCATCAGTTGAGAGTTCGTGATCAGGACGTAGCCAAGACTGCATTCCGTACTCGCTATGGGCATTACGAGTTCCTAGTGATGCCATTTGGTTTGACTAATGCGCCGGCTATATTCATGAATTTGTTGAACCGTGTCTTCAGGGAGTTTTTGGACAAGTTTGTTGTGGTCTTCATTGACGACATCTTGGTGTATTCACGTAATACGGAAGAGCATGTTTCTCACTTGCGGTTAGTACTGCAGACTCTTCGAGATGAGCAGTTGTTCGCCAAGCTGAGCAAGTGTGAGTTCTGGATGGATAGAGTGGTCTTTCTTGGCCATATCATATCCAGGGAGGGGATTTCTGTTGATCCAAGCAAGATTGAAGCGGTACTTAATTGGTCGCGTCCGACGACAGTTGCTGAGATCCGTAGTTTTCTGGGTCTAGAAGGTTATTATCGTCGCTTCATTCTGAACTTCTCTCAGTTAGCTCGACCTTTGACACAGCTTACCCGCAAGGGTGTGAATTTCGAGTGGTCCTCCGAGTGTGAGGAGAATTTCCGTGAGCTTCGACGGCGGTTGACTTTTGCGCCGGTGTTGGCATTACCGTCAAGATCTGGAGGGTATGTAGTTTACACGGATGCTTCTCTTCAGGGGTTAGGTTGTGTCCTAACTCAGAATGGGCATGTGATCGCATACGCTTCTAGACAGCTGAAGCTTCACGAGGACAACTACCCAGTCCATGATTTGGAGTTAGCAGCCATTGTGTTCGCTTTGAAGATCTGGCGTCATTATCTGTAAGGCGAGAAATTTGAGATCTTCACCGACCATAAGAGTCTCAAGTATTTGTTCACTCAGGCGGAGTTGAACATGAGGCAGAGACGTTGGATGGATTTGCTTAAGGACTATGATTGCGAGATTAAGTACCATCCGGGAGCTGCTAATCTCACCGCTGATGCTTTGAGTCACAAGGTGCGACTATCCGCACTTCAGACTTGTTCGATGTCTAGTGCGATCAGTGACTGTTGTACTTCAGGTTATACCTTCAAACATAAGAAAGGTATGCAGAGTATCCAGATGTTTGCGATATTATCTGAGCCAGCCTTGTACTCGCGGATCCGAGATGCTCAGATGTCTGATTCGAAGACCCAGCGTTTAGCTCATCTAGCTAACGAGGGTAGCTCGTCTGGATTTCATTATCAGTCAGATGGCTTTCTGTGTTTGTCTGGTAGGCTTGTGATTCCACATGATGAAGAGTTGCGAGAGGAGATTTTGTCTCAGGCACATCGCACTAAGTTGAGTATTCATCCTGGGAGCAACAAGAAGTACAAGGATCTACGTACTCGTTTTTGGTGGAAGGGCATGAAACGCAGTGTTTATCAGTTTGTTTCGAGATGTTTGGTGTGTCAACAGGTCAAGGCAGAGCACCGACGACCTAGAGGATTGCTTCACAGTCTGCCTATTCCTGAATGGAAATGGGAGTTTATCACTATGGACTTTGTGACCCATTTACCGGTATCCCCGAAGAACTGTGATGCTATCTGGGTTGTGGTGGACCGACTCACCAAGTCAGCGCATTTCATTGCCTATAGCCGAGAGTACTCTGTGGATCGCATGGCACGGATGTACATTCAGGAGATCGTCCGACTCCATGGAGTGCCTGTGAGCATTGTCAGCGATCGGGACCCCAAGTTTACTTCTAGTTTCTGGGGGAGTGTTCAGCGTGCGATGGGTACTACTCTCAGTTTGAGTACAGCCTATCATCCGGAGACTGATGGTCAGTCAGAGCACACTATCCGTACGTCATGGATTTTGGTTCAGCCTGGCAGGATCATTTGTCGTTGATCAAGTTCTCTTACAACAACATCTATCACACTAGTATTGGGATGGCACCTTTTGAGGCGTTGTATGGGCGACGTTGTCGTACTCCACTCTTCTGGGAAGAAGTGGGGGAGAGACAGGCTGAGGGACCGGAATTTATTCAGCAGGCGATAGATATTGTTGATCAAATCAAGAAACAGATTAAGACTGCACAGAATCGTCAGGCTAGCTATGCTAATATCAAGCGTAGGCCTTTGCAATTTGAGGTCGGGGAGAAAGTGTTTCTGAGAGTGTCACCTTTCCGCAAGATTCTCAGATTTGGCCTTAAGGGCAAGTTGTCTCCCAGATTTATCGGTCCGTTTGAGATCTTGGAGAGCATTGGCAATTTGGCTTATCGACTAGCTTTGCCACCGCATCTATCCAGTATTCATGACGTGTTCCACGTATCTCTGTTGCGATGGTATGTGGCGGATGAATCTAATATTCTGCAGCGGTCTGAGGTTCAGGTAGACAAGGATTTGACTTATGCGGAGAAACGTCTTCGTATCCTGGATTATAAGGATAAGGTTTTACGGAACAAAGTCATTCCTTTGGTTTTAGTTCAGTGGCAGCGCCGAGGCACTGAAGAAGCTACTTGGGAGCTTGAGGACAGGATGCGTAAAGACTATCCTGAGTTGTTTTCATTTCATTCTTTAAGTTGTATTCAGTTGCAAACTATGTAAACGTTTGATTTGAATAAAGAATGTTCTGATTTCTGTTTTTGCATTCGGTACTTAAGATCTGATTTCGAGGACGAAATATCTTAAGTGAGGGAGAATGTAGTAGCCCGTAACCAAAATCAGTAATTAAGGAAATAATCATAATTACTTGGGTAGAGTTCGAAAGCTCCGAAGGTGAGTTCGGAAGCTCCGATCGGAATCGGAAGCTTCGAACAGGATCGGAAGCTCCGATCGGTATTACGTCAGGCATGACGTGTGGCAAGATCGGAAGCTCCGATCAGGACCGGAAGCTCTGATATTCTGTAGTGTACGTTTGTGGCGGCTCCTCCTCCTCACCTGTAGTGACCCTTACCCAGATCACCTACTAAACAGAACTTAGGCATGCAATTAACTTAATAAAACAGATATCAGAATAAAACTGCGGAAACCATAAACATTATACAATCCCAAGTAAAGGAATCTGTAATTTATCCAATAATATACAACCAAATCGAATAGCTGTATAAACCCAAACAACAGTAATAAAACCTAAGCGATGCTCCAGCCGGCCAACCACTGACTAGCCCCTCCTGGATCCACCCTCCTCGTCCAATCGCAAACCTTCCCCATGGAATAGGGTGTCCAGAAAATACAGAGTACGAGACTTGAGCATAAAATGCTCAGTGCGAGAGTATGAGTATACATGCATGCAAAGTGAACTCCCTATAGACTCGAGGTCAAGGATCAGATAACAGAGACAGACCGGGCCCTGGTATGTAGCACGTTGTGCCGTCGCTTCAGGAGGTGGCTCCCATACCGAGATAACCGTGGATACTCCGGACCCAAATCGATGGAAGTCCATCCACTAACAGGATAGGGTACAACCCTACTAACAGACATCTCGAAAGAGATACAGCAAGATGCAAATGAATGCAGCATAATATCATGGCATATAAATCATGCAGTCACATAACACATGCATACTCAGTCAAGATATCTCGAACAGTACTTTCGTACCTCAATACAGTGCAAGCTCTCGAAACTCTAGATCCACGCCTATAGTCTGCTCTACACTGCCAAATGATACTACTATCATTAAAGTGCTCTAAAAGCCTTAACTAAGCTATTTCATACTCCTAAATAATTATAGGAAGCAAAAGCTATACCTTCATCCGTCGTTAGCCCTTTGATGTCGATGCCTCCAGAACTTGGGCACAACTCCGCTACGGCTCCCGAATGTCTCGCCGACCTCCGGACCAAGCCTAAGAAGACTAGAACAGCTCCAAAAGGACTAGAATGGAAAGGAAAACTCGGAATTGGCAAATGAAAGTGAAGCCTCGGCCTTATATTTATAGACAACGATCTGAACTTCCGATCCTTGATCGGAACATCCGAACCTCGATCGGAACGTCCGATCCTACCATCGGAGCTTCCGAAGATCCTGATTTGCCACGTGTCAAAATATCACTTGTTGACTTCGGATAGGGGTGATCGGAGCTTCCGATTCTGATCGGAGCTTCCGATCTAGCCAATCGTCATGCCTGACGTAATATGATCAGAGCTGCCGATCCTGCATCGGAGCTTTCGATCCTGATCGGAACTTCCGAACCTACCTTCGGAGCTTCCGATCCTGTTCGGAACTTCCGAACCTACCTTCGGAGCTTCCGAACTCTATTCAAGTAAATATGATTAATCCCTTAATTACTGATTTTGGTTACGGGCTACTATAGGGCTAGGGCTCAACGGGAAGAAGATTGGGGATTTGGGTTTCCACAGTGCAAGATTTTAGCTTAGATTAAATTCTTGAAACAAAGATTTAAATATCCTTTAATTTAAGCGTTTTAGTAGATATTAAAAAAAAGCTCGTACACAACGCTTTTTAAAAAACGTTTTTGATGACAAAAAAGCGTTGTCTTTTATAAAATTTTTTAAAAAAAGACAACGCTTTCCCATAAAAGTGTTGTGTTTATTTTTTTAACAACGTTTTTTGTAAAATTTTTTGTCTTTCAAGTGTTGTTCATGACCATTTTTATTGTAGTGTCGCATGTCGATCAAGTGGCAAGGAGAGTTCGAGATCCATTGGAGTTTCCACGTAGATCAATAATGAGGAGCCGAGATAACAAATTCAAGAAGACACTTCAAATGTTGATGTTAAATTATCAAGATGGAGTTGGAGAACTTGAAGATCAATTTGGGAGTGGCCTATGCATCCTTGAAGTACTAGAACTCAAAAAGAAGGAAGAAAATAAATTTCGGACAGAAGGATTCTCGCCCGAGCGCATTATTCTTCCGCTCGAGCGAGCCCCTTAAAAGTTCTTGGGCAGAGCGTTTCTCGCTCGAGCGCGCATGTAGTGACCCGTATCCAGAATTAACAATTAATGAATAATTAATCGTGTAATCATGTTTAGATTAAGTAAAACATGATTAAGGAAATTCCAAATGGGTTAACGGAGTCCAGAAATGGATTCAAAACACTCGAAAATGGTCGGGAAGGTTCCGAGGGTTCGGATGGATCGGAGGATCCGAACGGGTTCGGAGGATCCGAACTCGGATCGGAGGCTCCGAAGATAATGCGTCGTGGGTGACATCATTGATGGGACTTCGAAGGATCCGAAGTCAGGATCGGAGGCTCCGAATAGGAACGGAGGCTCCGAAGTCAGGAACGGGGGATTCGAACCAGTTCGGAGGATCCGAAGTCGAGTTCGGACGGCCCGAACTTCGCCTATAAATAGGGGGCCGAGATTTCATTTTCAACTCGCACCTCTCCTTTTCCTCTCTCAATTCCTAGGCCTTCTAACTCAGATATAGGGAGTTCTAGGCATCCTATTGGGAATCCGGAAGTGGCATAGCGATCCCGACGTCGAGGCAAAGATGTGCCTAAGTTTTGAGGCAATTGTCATCAGCGGGCTGACGACAGACGCAGGTATAGCTATGGTCTCCTTAAATTATTTAGGAGTATGCAATAGCTTAATTAAGGCTTTTAGAGCTTAAATAATGATGCATGGGTAATTGCATTGTAGAGCTGATATAGGCTAGGAACCTAGAGCGAGACTGCTAGGAACTGCCTGTAAAAAGGTACGTAAGTACAGACTAAGATAGCCAGCGGGTTTTGCATGCTTATATGTTGCATTTGTGTGTCATATTATTTTTCAGCATGTGCATTTCATATTGTGCATGTCCATCTTGTGAGATGAGCCATGTAGGGCCGCTTAGCCCTGTCTGGATGGTTGATGTCTAGGGCCCAGTGACTGACGGGTCATGGGTGGCTAGCATCGGGGGACACGGTCCATGTCCTATAGAAATGAGCAGTGTCGACAGGGTTTGCTCCCCGGGTTGTAACACTCATGTTCTAGGCGCCATTATTGAGTAGTTATATACAGTTATCCCAGATATGGTTACCCTATCATTTGCATGTATCATATTTGTATGTTTTACCCAGTGCTTTCGTATTGAGCTTAGAGCTCACGTCCAGTCTTTTCTGTTTATCTGGACACCCCATTGACGGGGCAGGTGTAGGTGCAGGATTGAGCACCAGGAGCTTGGAGTAGCCAGTGACCAGTGAAGACAGCAGGATTAGCTGTAGGTTTTGCCTTTAGGCTATTTATTCGATTTGGTTGTATAAATCAAATTGGTTTAACCGGTTGTATTCTGCCGGTCTGTTTTTATTTAAGTGTTCCGCAGTGATTTATTTAATGCATGTTTAATTATGCTCTTAACTCTGATTAGGTAGCGGATCCGGGTAGGGTCGCTACATTTATTGGTATCAGAGCTATGCATGCAAGAGACTTGGGATATAGTAATAAGACTTTGGGTTATCCTTATAGGATTGATGAGACCTTGGAAGAAGTGATGATGCGGCGATTAGTTTGCCCAGAGACTATCATCATCGGCAGGATTTATGAAGATTTGGCTTATGGGATATCAGCAAGTGCGAACAGGAGTGATGGATCGTGTCCAAGTTTTTGAGATTTCTACTCAGGTGGATCCTAGTTTTGGATCGAGTACCGGATGCCAGAGGCAGTGGTAGAGGATTGGTGGGGACTTACTTGATGCTTGCATCTGTACAGTCATTACCATGATGACACTACTCTGAAGATTCTCCCATCGTAGTTGGAGAGACTTTCATGCGGAACATAGTTTTGCCGGGATGCTTGTATCGATGCGTTCGGTAGGCACACGGGAAACTTCATGTTCAGAAGCATGATTTGGTTACAAGAAGAAAGCTGATGGTATAACGTGAGCAAAAGAGGTCGAATGACATGCACTGACGCAGAGCATAGCTGGTTAGCTATCATGAGCCATTTCTCCAGAGTTCTTCATAGGAGGACATGTGTGAGATCCCGTTTCTAATCTTCTAAATCGAATAATTAAACATAATCGAACATAATAAGCCGCGGAAAATGAATCAAATTTATTATTATTTTTTTTAAAGAAAGCCTCGCACCCGCGCGAGGTCATCACCTCGCGCGCGCGCAGCTACGCGAGCAGAGACTCGCGGAGATGCTCGCGCCCGCGCGAGAAGGGTCTCACACGCGCGCGGGCAAAATTTCCCGAGCCTCATCAAACTCCTGCAAAACAAAACTAACAAGGCAATTCTAAACATTCCATGTTCAATACATAATACAAATCAATATTTAAAACATGCCAAATCTAGGTTCTGCCCAAAATACAATAACCAGTCGAGTTTTATAAATGAGTTCCACCGACTCAACAAAACTAATACAAATTCAAATAGACTCGACCCAACGACACGGAGTCTCACTTCTATCAATCTCACCCCAAGCTAACCAGGACGACTCGGTCCAGCTCCTGATCCTCCTGTTGTCAAGTTACACATACAAAAAAAAGACAACAGCCGGAATAATCTGGTTAGAAATATAATTTCTAAGTAAAAGAAACAGGCATACAATATCAGTTAAACATTCCACCTTGAAATGTAACATTCATCAATCAATACAAATGAGAGTGGATGTATGCATGATTTCAAACTCGGGACTATCAAGTCAGATAATCGAAATGTCAATCAGTATTCGGTTGGGATCCCGGGGCCAAGTCTTCACAACAACTCACCGACACACCCATTCGGGGTGGATGTCGTTCAACTCAACCCCTAGACTTCAGAGCAACTATAAGAAGTATTCTGGCACTTGAAAAAACTCGAAATCCAAGGCCACTTCAATATAGCTCCCTAAATCATCTATATTCAAAACGAATCGAATAATCGGCTCAATATGAATGCAAGTGTAAACGAATAATCAGTCAAGTTCACACAAACAAATAACATGCAGTATGTGATTTTCGGGGCTCGAGAATCAATCAAACTCGAGTATTCAACCCCATTCGAATCGATGTAATCTTTTACCCTTTTCTCGAAGCTTCAAGTGATTCCGTCTTCAAACTCTTCGATCGATAAACAAGTCTCCAAGTTCGATCAACTCCCGAATCCTCAATCAAGTCAGAATGAAGCCCTCGTTGTGGTGATCGTGAATCTCAACTCGGAATGAAAATCTAACGGTCGGATCGAGCGAATCGGACGGAAGAAAAGCTCAAAGAAACATTGGTTATGGCTTTCGGGAGAAGGGAGAGAGATCGAGAGAGTGAGAGAGAGGGAAGGAGAGTGATGGGTCATTGATTGGTCAAGTTGCAATAAATATAATATAAAATCCCATTTTTGTATTTCGGTCCCTCAAATCTTCAAAGTTTGCAAAATGACCCCTTGCGAATTATCAAACGACCCTCAAATATTGAAAATCCTGATTATCTCAATTAAACTCAATTATAATAAATCGGGGCATTACAATTCTCCCCCTCTAAGATTCGATTTCGTCCGCGAAATCTGATAGATCACAGACTGAACAAAACGAAACAAACTGAAGACTAACTCACCTCAATCGAACAACTCTGGAAATCGCTGCCTCATATCGGATTCGGTCGCCCAAGTCGCTTCTTCAACTCCGTGACGACTCCACTGAATCTTCACCAACGGAATCGACTTGTTTCTAAGCTGCTTCTCTTTTCTGTCAAGAATCTGAATGGGTCGCTCGAAGTAACTCAGAGTCTCATCAAGTTCGGCCTCGTCCGGCTGAAGAACGTGGGATGGATCCGGATGATATTTCCACAACATCGAGACGTGAAACACATCCTGGATACCTGAAAGAGACGGAGGAAGAGCAATCTTATAGGCAAGATCGCCTATCTTCTCCAGAATTTCATACGGGCCAATGAATCTCGGAGACAATTTTCCTCTCTTCCCAAATCTGACAGTGCCTCGGAAAGGAGAAATCTTCATAAACACGCGGTCTCCCTATTCGAAACACAGTGGTTTGCATCTGACATTCGCATACTTGGCCTGCCGATCTTGGGTTGTCTTTATTCTGACTCGTATCAATTTCACCTGCTCTGCCGTATCACGAATCATATCTGGACCCAACTCAGGTGATTCTGAAATCTCATCCCAGAATAACGGAGATCTGCACTTCTTCCCATACAAAGCTTCAAAAGGTGCCATGCCAATACTCGCTTGGAAGCTGTTATTGTACGAAAACTCCACTAGAGGCAAGGAATCTTTCCAACCTGAGCCAAAATCAAGCACTACAGCCCGAAGCATATCTTCCAAGGTCTGGATCGTACGTTCGGACTGACCGTCGGTCTGAGGGTGATATGTTGTTCTCAAGTGCAAACGAGTACCCAAAGCCTCCTGAAGACTGTGCCAAAAGTGAGAAGTGAATCTCGGATCTCTGTCTGATACTATCGACTTCGCCACACCGTGCAATCTCACAACCTCTCTGACATACAATTCGGCCATCTGATCGTGACGGTATGTCATACGGTAAGGAATGAAGCAAGAAGATTTCGTCAACCGGTCAATCACAACCCAAATCGCATCACAACCTCTGACTGAACGCGGTAGCTTCGTGACAAAATCCATTGAGATATGATCCCATTTCCATTCCGGGATAGGCAAACTGTGCAGTAAACCACCGGGTTTCTTCCGCTTGGCTTTCACCTGTTGACAATTCAGACAACGGGATACAAACCTCGTGACGTCTCCTTTCAATTGCTTCCACCAGAACTGAGTCTTCAAGTCATTATACATCTTTCGACCTCCAGGATGAACACTGAACCAAATGCAATGCGCCTCTCGAAGAATACGCTGTCTCAATTCAGAAACATCGGGCACAACAATACGGCTATTCACGAAAAGAACGTCATCTCTGACCTGAAACTCTGACTGGTGACCTGATCGGACTCTCTCTATCGAACTCTAAATACTCGGATCTGATCTCTGAGCCTCTCTAATCGACTGAAACAACTCTGGCTCGGCCTGAATCGCAAAAACATTGATGGATCTCCTATCGGTCTCAAACTTCAAACCAGAAGTACAACAGTCTTCAATCAATCGAGAGACACCAATCGTAGAAAGAGACAAAGAACAAAGCTTCCGACTAAGAGCGTCTGCAGCTGCATTCGACTTTCCAGGATAATACTTGATCTCGCAGTCGAAGTCCTTAAGCAAATCCATCCATCTCCTCTGTCTCATATTCAGCTCGAACTGGGAAAACAAGTATTTCAGGCTCTTGTGGTCATAAAATATCTCAAATGACTCACCATAAAGGTAATGGCGCCAAGTCTTCAAAGCAAAAACGATTGCAGCTAGCTCGAGATCATGGATCGGATAACGAGTCTTGTGAGGCTTCAGCTGCCTCGAAGCATAAGCTATGACATGCTTCCTCTGCATGAGAATGAATACAAGACCACGGTGAGAAGCATCGCAGTACACAGAGAAACCTCCAGTACCTGATGGAATAGACAAGATCGGAGCGCAGGCCAATCTCTTCTTCAGCTCAATGAAACTAGCCTCACACTATTCGGACCAAACAAACGGTGCATTCTTCTGGGTCAACTGAGTAATCGGTTTTGCAATGGAAGAGAATCCTTCGATAAATCGGCGATAATACCCCGTTAAACCCATGAAGCTTCGGATTTCTGGCACTGATGTTGGTCTCTGCCAATTCATAACTGCTTCGATCTTACTGGGATCCACAGATATTCCATCTCCCGATACAATGTGGCCTAAGAAAACCACTCGGTCCAACCAAAACTCGCACTTCGATAGCTTAGCATACAACTGTTCGGCTCGCAAAGTCTGCAACACAATCCTCAAATGCTCGGCATGATCAGAACGGTTCTTAGAATAGATCAGAATGTCATCGATGAAGATGATGACGAACTCACCTAGATACCGCTGAAAGATGCGATTCATCAGGTCCATAAAAACTGCTGGAGCATTGGTCAAACCAAAATGCATGACTATGAACTCGAAATGCCCATATCTGGTTCTGAAAGCTGTCTTAGGCACATCCACGTCACGAACTCTCAGCTGATGGTACCCTGATCTCAGATCTATATTCAAATACACTGAAGAACCTTGAAGTTGATCAAAAAGGTCATCAATTCTCGGAAGAGGATACTTGTTCTTGACCGTCTCTTGGTTCAACTGGCGGTAGTCGATGCAAAGTCGCATAGAACCATCTTTTTTCCTCACAAAAAGCACTGGTGCACCCCAAGGCGATACGCTAGGTCGGATGTATCCCTTGGCAATCAAATCTTCTAATTGTTCCTTCAATTCCTTCAATTCTAATGGAGCCATTCGGTAAGGTGCTTTCGAAATAGGCTGAGTACCTGGTGCAAGTTCAATGCTAAATTCGATGTCTCGAATAGGCGGCAAACCAGGAATCTCGTCTGGAAAAACATCAGGAAACTCGCTAACCACCGGTATCTCGGACAACTCAGGGCTAAACTTCTGAATATCCAAAGCATAAATCAAGAATCCCTCTGCTCCTTTCTGTAGCAAACGATACATGGATAACACAGAAATCAACGGAATTTTGGATCGAGAACCCTTACCGAAAAACTTCCAATCATCTGCCATCTCAGGTCTGAATCAAACTACTTTCTGAAAGCAATCTACTGTCTCCCTATACTTGGTCAGAGCATCAATCCCGTCAATACAGTCAAAATCAGATAATCCAAGTATGATGCAGTCAATCTCAATCGAATTCCCTTCGGATTCTATTACACAATTTCGGACCATTCTTACAAAAAATTCCTCCACCCAAAGGTGAAGTAATAGAAACAACATCAGATATTGGCTCAGCAAATAAATCATGTGTCATGACAAATTTTTCAGAAATAAAATAGTGAGAAGCACCCGTATCAATCAACACAAGCGCAGGATAACCAAAAATCGAATAGTTACCTGCTATCACGTCGTTCGGGGCTGCATTGGCTTGATCCTCTGTCAAGGAAAACACCCTCGCCTGCTATCGAGGAGGTTGGTTCTGATTCTGATTACCTCTCTGAAGAGTCTGCTGTTGAGGTTGAAAGGAATGAACTGCAGAAGTTGATCTCTCGGGCTGAGCTGGCGGTCGAGAAGAACTGCCGCTTTGAGCTCTATCGGATCCTCGCTGAGGACAAACTCTAGCAAAGTGACCCGGCTGCTGGCAGATATTGCAACTACCAAACACGCCTCGACACTGATCACTGGGATGACTTCCTCCACACTTGCTGCACGAAGCTCCAGAAAACCCAGAATTCTGTCCAGAACTGAACTGTCTAGAGCCACTGGAACTCGATGAACTGTTACCAGACTTCTTGAAATTCTTCCCCTTTGGTCGATACTTATCTCACCTGTTTCTGCCACTGTTGCCTCCCTCAAACCTCTAAGGCTGATTCGACTGTTGAGACGGTTGGTACTGATACTGAGACTGTTGAGGCTGAAACTGAATAGGCTGGTTCTGAAAAGATCTCTGCTGCTGCTGAGGAGCTACCTGATTACCTCGTTGCATCAAGAATCCGGCTTTGGCTCCCTTTGCTTGATCCATAGCATCAGCGAAGTTGTTGGGTCTTCCGGTATTGACCAAGGTAAATATCTCAGGGTTCAATCCATTGATGAAATGGTCGGCCTTGGCTTCTTCGTTATCTGCAACGTGAGGTGCAAACCTCAAGAGACTGTCAAATTTTCTCACATAGTCCTCAATGCTCAAGTTCCCTTGTTTCAGATTCGCAAATTCGGCACCCTTTTCCTTTCGATATGAGACAGGAAAGAAACGCTTAAAGAACTCAGTCTTGAACAAGCTCCAAAGGATGGCGGTGCCTCGGTTCTCATTCGCTCTCTTGGTTGTGGTCCACCAATTCTTAGCAACACCCTGCAACTGATGACTGACTAACATGATTCTGCGGTCATCGGTACAGTCGAGGGAATCAAAGAGCTCATCCATTTCATCTAGCCAACTTTCACAAGCAACGGAGTTCGCGGCACCTGTTAAAGTAGGCGGTCGAAAAGATCGGAATCTCTTCAGAAGAGTCTCCATCGGGGTCGCGGTTGCATCAAACTGATCCACTCCTGTACTATCCTGATCATTCGGAGGAGTAATAACTGGCGGAGGATTCTCAGTAGAAGGAGGAGTCAAAGGTGGTTGATTCCTTCTCAAAGATCGTCGTGGTGCCATCTGATATCAAAGGGTTAGGCTACAATATCTCAAACTCAATCTCAATACCTCGGTATCCAAAACTCCGCTCTGAGAACTCATGAATCTCAACGATATACAGTGACAGATATATATCACATAATTCATGCTTTATAAATTAAACCACAACTCATATAATTCAATTAATCCAAGAATCAATAAAGCATGCTCGCACGTATATATAAAAAAAAATAGTCATTTAATTAAATCAATCACATGCGAGAATTCAATTCATGCGGACTCGATCTACCCCGCTCAATCTAATTCAAAATCCAAGAATCTTATGGCTCTGATACCACTTAATGTGAGACCCCGTTTCTAATCTTCTAAATCGAATAATTAAACATAATCGAAAATAATAAGCCGCGGAAAACGAATCAAATTATTTTTTTTTTAAAGAAAGCCTCGCGCCCACGCGAGGTCATCACCTTGCGCCCGCGCGAGGTCATCACCTCGCGTGCACGCAGGCTACGCGAGCAGAGACTCACAGAGATGCTCGCGCGCGCGCGAGAAGGGGGCTCGCGCGCGCGGGGGCAAAATATCCCGAGCCTCTTCAAACTCTTTGCGCGCGCGCGAGGTGTTGCCTCGCCCGCGCGCAGGCAAAATGGGCAGAGGGGCCGAGGAGCCTGCAAAACAACCAACAAGGCAATTCTAAACATTCCAAGTTCAATACATAATACAAATCAATATTTAGAACATGCCAAATCTAGGTTGTGCCCAAAATACAATAACCAGTCGAGTTTTATAAATGAGTTCCACCGACTCAACAAAACTAATACAAATTCAAACGGAGTCTCACTTATATCAATCTCGCCCCAAGCTAACCAGGATGACTCGGTCCAGCTCCTGATATTCTGTTGTCAAGTTACACATACAAAACAAAGACAACAGCCGGAATAATCCGGTTAGAAATATAATTTCTAAGTAAAAGAAACAGACATACAATATCAGTTAAACATTCCACCTTGAAATTTAACATTCATCAATCAATACAAATGAGAGTGGATGTATGCATGATTTCAAACTCGGGACTATCAAGTCAAATAATCGAAATGTCAATCAGTATTCGGTTGGGATCCCGGGGCCAAGTCTTCACAACAACTCACCGACACACCCATTCGGGGTGGATGTTGTTCAACTCAACCCCTAGACTTCAGAGCAACTATAAGAAGTATTCTGGCATTTGGAAAAACTCAAAATCCAAAGCCACTTCATATATAGCTCCCTAAATCATCTATATTCAAAACGAATCGAATAATCGGCTCAATATGAATGCAAGTGTAAATGAATAATCAGTCAAGTTCACACAAACAAATAACATGCAGTATGTGATTTTCGGGGCTCGAGAATCAATCAAACTTGAGTATTCAACCCCATTCGAATCGATGTAATCTTTTACCTTTTTTCGAAGCTTCAAGTGATTCCGTCTTCAAACTCTTCGATCGATAAACAAGTCTCCAAGTTCGATCAACTCCCGAATCCTCAATCAAGTCAGAATGAAGCCCTCGTTGCGGTGATCGTGAATCTCAACTCGGAATGAAAATCTAACGGTCGGATCGAGCGAATCGGACGGAAGAAAAGATCAAAGAAACGTTGGTTATGGCTTTCGGGAGAAGGGAGAGAGATCGAGAGAGAGAGAGGGAAGGAGAGTGATGGGCCATTGATTGGTCAAGTTGCAATAAATATAATATAAAATCCCATTTTTGCATTTCGGTCCCTCAAATCTTCAAAGTTTGCAAAATGACCCCCTGCGAATTATCAAACGACCCTCAAATATTGAAAATCCTGATTATCTCAATTAAACTCAATTATAATAAAATCGGGGCATTACAACATGTAGAGAGACATGGTCGGGAGTATGCTTGTATCGATGCGTGTGTCGATTAAAAGCTTCATACTCAAGAAACGAAGACAAGTACGATGATTTAAATACTGTATCGTTGTAGTTGTAAACAGTATTTCAGTTGTAAAGAATCATCATACTTTATTTGTATCATTTCAAGTTCGATTGTACATTTCATTGTATTTTGAATACTGTATGTATTACATGGGTTGTAATAAATAAATTGTACATAACTTGAAATAAATGATACATGTTTTATTTATCCAGCAATTCGTGGATGGTTGCATGATTTTGCTGAGGTTGGCTTGATTCTAGTTGATTAGTGTTAAACTACTGTAGCTCATGGGATTTGAGTGGGCCGACTGTGACTGTTTGACTTGCGGTTAGTCTAGGCGTTTTCCTAGGATTGACCTAGTTAGTCAGTGGACTATGTTAGTGACAGCGATGAGTGGACTTATCTGGAGGCATTAAGGGTATTGTTCGGTTTAGAACATTTGGACTTTGTTCTAGGTTGTTTCCTTGAGAAAAGTAGGCTGTCTGACCTTCGTTGGGTTGAGACTTGTGATGATGGGTTTTCATCGGGATACTAGGTCCGGTATATGCCAAGAGTTTTGGACTATGACCAGGACTAGACGTGATGGGGCGCGACCCTATGCCAATATTACTCTGGGAGTCTTTGTACTTTAGAGGTTATCTGGGAGCCTTGGTGCTTCAGGATTGGCGGTGGGAAGGCTACTCAGTCTAGGGATTTGGTAGCAGTCACGACGAGGTATGACCTTGGATTAGATATCAAGTTTGATATCGATGGTATGATATCGTCTGGTGAGCCAGAGATATATATTGAGTTTTCTGCTGTGGAACCAGTCTTTGGAGGGATTTCCTTGACAAGTGTATACTCTGAGCAGATAGGTTTTAACCTTTGGGTTACTGCTAGACGTGTGGATCTAGTAGGTGGACGGATTTCTACCAGCGATCACTAGGGGTTTTCATCAGAGTTGTGGTTAGAATTTCCTTGTGATAGGAGTCATCCGAGATACTTGATGGAATACTGATTCAAGACTTAGACTCGAATAGGAGAATTACTTCATGATGATGGACTTCATCTGTGATGGTTTATACCGTATGCTAAAGATTGTATAAGCATTAATTGAGATGTGAGGGAAGCGTGGCCTATTGATGAAACTTAAAATTTATAATTATTTATATGTTAAAAAGTGTGTTTTAAAATTTAAGTTTAATTAAAATTATGAAGTTTTATTATTTTAGTGTTATGTGCTTATATTTAAATATTTTACTAAAATGTTGTATTTTACGGTTTGCGCAGGTTTGGTAAAAATAAAATTACTCAAGCTACAGAGGTCATAATGGAGTAATCTCAAAACCTATAGAATCACAAAAGAGGCATCTTCAACTTTGTAGAAGACAAGAAATTCCAAAAACTTCATTAAGATGATCGAAATAATCAAACATCAAAATGGAGACAGATTTACTTTTACTATGACCAGCTTGGAGTAAAAATATCATAAGTATTTCATATTTTATCCACAAGGGGTGAATGAGTTATCAAAACACATCTACAGACAAAGGGCTACGTGTTATATGTTTTGTGCAGAAGCAAAATCGGAAGTCTAAGGCATCAAACATGCCAATTAAAGTTGGGTCAATGTATTGATATTCAAGGAGACAAGCACCCACCAACTTTACTATTCCATATTTAATGAGTCTTGGACCCTTGCTCTCATTTGGCTTATAAATAGATGTGTTGTATAAGCTTTGTAGTGTGCAAGAGTGTAGAGAAGTCCTCATTTATAAAATAAATATTGTGTGTGTGAGAATAAAAATTTGAGTGTGCATATTTCTCAAGTTCAAGTATGAAATTTATTTTATCGATCCTTACTCTTGAGTTTCATGTTCATGGCAAGCTAAATCTTTTTATGTCAAGGTGAAAAGGTTTCATTGTTGGTCAAGTAAGATTGTTTATATTTTGTATATTCTTCTCTTTTTCTTTTTCTATTTTGTTTTTCTAATTGATCCTTATTTGTAAGTATAATTTTGGAAGATTTGTTGTTATCTATTTACATCAAATGTTTGGTACCTTGAATGTGGTTACCTTGATTTGTTGTCAAATATGATACAATAAATACTACAATAATTATATACTATAAATATAAGTATCTATTTATAATAAAGTCATATATATTATTTAGACGATAGCGTGACACTGTCGGTTGTTCTAAATAATATATTGTGATTTGAACTAACATTTACTTTCTCGCATCTAACTTTTACTTTATCGCAACTAACATTTACTTTTCCGCAACTAACATTTACTTTCTCGCATATAACATTTATTTTTCCGCAACTAACATTTACTTTATCGCATCTAACATAAAGTCATATATTTTATTTAGACGATAGCGTGGCTCTGCCGGTTGTTCTAAATGAAATATTGTGATTTGATCTAACATTTAATTTTATGTCAATTTATATTTATGCATTTATATATATATTATGGGTACCATTTATTAAATATCGGCTGATATTAATATAGTGGGAACTATATTATATGATATACTTGTTTAAATATTTAATTATTCTTTTTATGTTTATTCTTATTTTAGTTTCTTTTATTTATTTTTATTAAGCAATCTTAAATAAACTAACAATGAACCTTTGAAACCTTGACAATTTTATAATTTGTGTATTTGAAGTTTCATAATAATATTTCCATCTATAATATATCATGCTAAAATTAAACTTACAGCATCCTCTCCGTGGATCGATCTCGTACTCACGAGTATATTACTTGCAGACAACCTACACTTGGGTGAATTACAATTTAAGTTGTAGCAAGTTTTTGGCGCCGTTTCCGGGGAGGTATAAATTAAGTTTAATTTTGTTATTTATGTTATTATGTAAATAGTATGTTGTTTTAAATTGTATGATTGTTTGGAGTCGTAAACAAAGTGGTAGACTTGTTCGAGTAACTGAAAATATTTTAAACATGGACGATAATTCTAATAATCAAGATGATAATAATAATAATAATAATAATAATAATCATCATCATCATCAAGAACATGAACAACCAAGAACACTTAGGCACCATATGAATCCAATAAGAACTAGTACACCATCTTGTTTAGTTTTTCCTCCTGATGCATCTAATTTCAATTTTAAGCCACAAGTCATTCAACTTTTACCAAATTTTCATGGCTTAGATTCTGAAAATCCATATTTGCATTTAAGAGAATTTGAGGAGGTTTGCAACACTTATAATGATCAAAATTGTAGCATGGATACTGTTCGATTAAAGCTTTTCCCTTTTTCCTTAAAAGATAAAGCTAAAACATGGTTGCAAAATTTGAGATCAAGTTCAATAAGATCATGGGAAGAAATGCAACAACAATTTCTAAAAAAGTTTTTTCCTTCCTATAGAACAAACTCTTTTAAAAGACAAATTACAACTTTTTTCTCAAAAACAAGGGGAAACATTTTATCAATGTTGGAATAGATATAAAGAGTTACTTAATACATGCCCACATCATGGTTTTGAAATATGGAGGATAGTTTCTCACTTTTATGAAGGTTTAATACCTAAAGATAGGCAAATGATAGAATTCATGTGTAATGGAACTTTTGAATATAAAAACCCAAATGAAGCTATAGAATATTTGGAGTCATTAGAAGAAAATGCTCAAAATTGGGATAATATAGGCTCAATTGAACCACCAAGTAAAACCAATAATTCAACAAATGGGGGTGGTATTTATCATCTTAAAGATGATGTAGATTTTCAAGCTAAACTTGCATCTTTAGCAAGAAAAATCGAGTCATTAGAAATGAAAAAGAGTGATCAATTAAAAAGTGTTGAAGAAATTGTTTGTCATATATGTGACACACATGATCATCTTACAAAAAATTGTCCTACTTTGCCTTCATTTAAAGAATGTCTCCATGAACAAGACAATTATGTTAACAATTTTAAAAAACCAACATTAGATCCTTTTTCACAAACATATAATCCTGGTTGGAGAAATCATCTCAATTTTAGTTGGAGGAATGATAATAATGCACAACCTTCACAACAACCTTTTCAAAATAACCAAAATCATCAAGGTTATGCTCCTTATATCCCACCTCCAAGAAAACATTTTGAAGATGAAATTCATGCATACATTCAAAAGCAAGAGTCTATCAATATTCAAAACATTCAATCTATGAATGATTTGAAATAAACTCTTGCAAAATTTGCATCTGCACTTAATATTCATGAAAAAGGAAAATTTCCATCTCAACCACAACCTAATCCTGAAAATCAAGATAAATTTGATCAAGTAAAATATGTTATTACTCTTAGAAGTGGTAAAATAGTTAATGATCCATATAGTGATGAAAACAAAGATCAATTAAACTCAAAGAGTAAGGATTCAAATCCTGATACTTTTGAGAAAGATGATGCTTTGAGTCCTAAAAATAAGAAAATTGATGATAAAATAAATAAACATGTTCCTTTTCCTCATGCATTAGTAAATAATAAAAAAAAAAATAATTCTGATATTTATGAAGTTTTTAACAAGTAAAAATAAATATTCCATTATTAGATGCTATTAAACAAGTGCCTTCTTATGCAAAGTTTTTAAAAGATTTATGTACTGTGAAAAGACAATTGCATGTAAAGAAGAAAGCATTCTTAACGGAGCAAGTAAGTTCTAATATTCAAAATAATTCTACCTTAAAATATAAAGATCCTGGTTGTCCAACAATTTCATGTATTATTGGAAAAAATAAAATTAAAAAAGCTTTGTTAGATTTGGGAGCAAGTGTGAATTTACTTCCTTATTCAGTTTATGAAAAACTTAAGTTGGGAGATTTAAAGCCTACATCTGTCACTCTTTTTCTAGCCGATAGGTCAATCAAAATACCTAGAGGTATCGTAGAAGATGTGTTAGTTCAAGTCGATAAATTCATATATCCTGTGGATTTTATTGTTTTGGATACACAACCAATAGAAGTGCATAATGAAATTCCAATAATATTGGGACGTCCATTTCTCGCAACTTCAAATGCTATAATAAATTGTCGAAATGGAATAATGAAATTATCTTTTAGAAACATGACTTTGGAACTTAATGTGTTCAATTTGAGTAAACAACCAAGTATTAATGAAGATGAAGATGATAATACAATAGAAACTATCGTAGAAGAATGTCAACAAGATAACTTAAATCAACAATCTGATGTTTGTTTAGTGGAGAATTTTGATTCGGAAAATATTTTTGAATCAAAATTATTTGAAAACGACAATAAACTTGAAGAAGATAATGTAGTAGCCGATCAGTTATCAAGAATAATTTCTGAATCATCTCAAAATGAAATACCAATAAATGAAAATTTTTCGGATGATCAACTATTTTATGCTACTACTATGCCTTGGTCTGCTAATATTGTAAATTTTCTTGTAACAAAGAAAATGTCTTCTCATTGGAGTTCACAAAATAAAAATAAATTATTCAAAAAGGTAAAAAAAATTTATTGGGATGATCCTTATTTGTTTAAGTATTGTCCTGATCAAATTTTTCGACGATGCATACCCAACAATGAGGCAAGTAGTGTCATTAAATTTCTTCATTCTGAGGTATGTGGAGATCAATTGTTGTCAAAGAAAACAACTAAAAAAGCAAAAATTTATAAAGATAAAACAAAAGCCTTTTATGATAAAAATATTATGAGAAAATCTTTTGAAAACAGGCAAAAAGTTTTACTTTATAATTCTCGCTTGCATTTGTTTCCAGAAAAACTTATATCACAATAGTGTGGACCATTTATTGTTAAAAATGTTTATCCTCATGGTGCTGTTGATGTTGAAAATCCTAAAAATAATAATGTATTTAAAGTTAATGGGCAAAGACTTAAACCAATTTTAGAAAATAAAATTCTTGATGATGAATTTATGCCTTTATATGATCCAACTTAATTGTTATTAATATTTTCATTTTATTTTTGCAGATTATATGTTAAAAAGTGTGTTTTAAAATTTAAGTGTTATGTGTTTATATTTAAATGTTTTACTAAAATGTTATATTTTACGGTTTGCGCAGGTTTGGTAAAAATAAAATTACTCAAGCTACAGAGGTCATAATGGAGTAATCTTAAAACCTGTAGAATCACAAAAGAGGCATCTTCAACTTTGTAGAAGACAAGAAATTCCAAAAACTTCATTAAGATGATCAAAATAATCAAACATCAAAATGGAGACAGATTTACTTTTACTATGTCTAGCTTGGAGTAAAAATATCATAAGTATTTCATATTTTATCCAAAATGGGTGAATGAGTTGTCAAAACACATCTACAGCAAAGGGCTACGTGTTATATGTTTTTTGCAGAAGCAAAATCGGAAGTCTAAGACATCAAACATGCCAATTAAAGTTGGGTCAATGTATTGATATTCAAGGAGACAAGCACCCACCAACTTTACTATTCCATATTTAATGAGTTTTGGACCCTTGCTCTCATTTGGCTTATAAATAGATGTGTTTTATAAGCTTTGTAGTGTGCAAGAGTGTAGAGAAGTCCTCATTTATAAAATAAATATTGTGTGTGTGAGAATAAAAGTTTGAGTGTGCATATTTCTCAAGTTCAAGTATGAAATTTATTTTATCGATCCTTACTCTTGAGTTTCATGTTCATGGCAAGCTAAATCTTTTTATGTCAAGGTGAAAAGGTTTCATTGTTGGTCAAGTAAGATTGTTTATATTTTGTATATTCTTCTCTTTTTCTATTTCTATTTTGTTTTTCTAATTGATCCTTATTTTTAGGTATAATTTTGGAAGATTTGTTGTTATCTATTTACATCAAATGTTTGGTACCTTGAATGTGGTTACCTTGATTTGTTGTCAAATATGATATAATAAATACTACAATAATTATATACTATAAATATAAGTATCTATTTTTAATAAAGTCATATATATTATTTAGACGATAGCGTGACACTGTCGGTTGTTCTAAATAATATATTGTGATTTGAACTAACATTTACTTTCTCGCATCTAACTTTTACTTTATCGCAACTAACATTTACTTTTCCGCAACTAACATTTACTTTCTCGCATATAACATTTATTTTTCCGCAACTAACATTTACTTTATCGCATTAACATAAAGTCATATATTTTACTTAAACGATAGCGTGGCTCTGCCGGTTGTTCTAAATGAAATATTGTGATTTGATCTAACATTTACTTTTATGTCAATTTATATTTATGCATTTATATATATATATTATGGGTATCATGTATTAAATATCGGCTGATATTAATATAGTGGGAACTATATTATATGATATACTTGTTTAAATATTTAATTGTTCTTTTTATGTTTATATTTATTCATCTATATATATTATGGGTACCATGTATTAAATATCGGTTAATCTGATATTAATATAGTGGGAACTATATTATATGATATACTTGTTTAAATATTTCATTGTTCTTTTATTTTTATTCTTATTTTAGTTTCTTTTATTTATTTTTATTAAGCAATTTTAAATAAACCAACAATGAACCTTTGAAACCTTGACAATTTTATAATTTGTGTATTTGAAGTTTCATAATAATATTTCCATCTATAATATATCATGCTAAAATTAAACTTACAGCATCCTCTCCGTGGATCGATCTCGTACTCACGAGTATATTACTTGCAGACAACCTACACTTGGGTGAATTACAATTTAAGTTGTAGCACCTATACCCATGAAACCTTGGTGATTGTCCAAGTGGGTTATCGTGGTAAGCCACCTAAGTCTTAATTTGTTGTGCAATCTTAAGCGTGGGATATAATCAGGAGCATGTCCGGGAATGTTGGGAATCTTTGGAATTCCTTAGGTATAACTTTGGACTTGACGAATCGCGATGTTCATCCTAAATGAACGAGGCAAGGATAGTGAGTCCGGTGATTGCGCTAGGTACTGTCTGATATTTTCAGAGGTTGAGCGTAGGATTTTTTCATGGGATGGAAATGGGTTTAGTTTATCTTGATGTTTGCCTTGGGTGAACAAGACAACGATTAGTAGTGCTAAGGTGGCACGGGATCTGTGCTAGTGACTACTAGTGGTTATTAGCTAACTCTTTCGGAGTTAGGATGGTTAAGTTCAGAATACGAAGCAGTGGTTAGTAGTGCTGAAAAGGCGCAGGACTTGTGCCAAGTAAACTACTTATGTACCGTGATCTGACACCGTTTGGAAATGGTTCTTTGTGGCAGCTGAGTCATGGTTATTGACCGAGCCATGTAGGTTGGATGATCAGTGGTGATCTGATCTGATAAATGCGAGTTTAAGTAGATCGACGAATTCGATTGGTTGAGCCAATCAAGGTTGATCGGGATGTAGTAATTAAGAAATACTTGGGTAGTATTTTTCGAGTAGTGCTTATGGGATGAGTACTGGATACCATCTCAGAGCATTTGACAATTTGGATGATTTAGAATCTATAGGTTTGCCAGAGACGAATCTATTAAAAGATTGCAATTGACTTGTATGATCAAGTTAGGTGCTAACTTGACAGTGGAGACAAGCAAGGGAGTTGGTAGTTTCCAGTATAGTGCATTCTTGTTAAGAAGGAAGCTGATATTGATCCAATCAATTGCTTAGTGATAGCAATAGGTCAGGAAAGGATCATGTTGTTATTTAATGTGAGAGTTTTCCATTGAACAACAATAGTGAAGATTGTTGACCGGAAATTTCGGTTAAGTGAGGGCATCTATGTGTACCGTTGTGGTTGGATCCGACGAGTAGATGGAAATGCTAATGGACATTAGCAAGGAGACATCAGTTGTCTGATCCATGTGACATTAGCTAGGGTCTGATCCTCGAGATCTAGCAGGTTGTGTCACTAATCTTCCAGCGAGTGATGTGCGATATGTGAATGAGATAGTCAAGCATCGACTTAGTAACCAACGAGGTTTGCCTATGGGGTCGAAGATTTTGCAAGATCGTGACGGATCGAGTTCGTTCTTTTGAGTCAATGAGTCATATCTATGCAGACTGTTGTCAAAGATATTGCGTTGTAGCAATAAACAACAATCAGAGACGCATTGTGTGGCAAGTTACTTCGAGCACAAGTATTTCCCAGGATTGACTACGGAATCGACGAATTAGATCGTTCAGTGCTGAGACTGATGCGTTCGGAAAGGGAGCGATTTGACTATTGAGAATCCGTTGGGATTTAGTTCCAGGATCAGTATGTTCAACCTTGGGAGGTAGGTATTAGCTGATGGTATTATCAGAGACTCTGAGTTGAGTTATACCAGGTGCAATGACTGTCGAGTTTCGAGACGGAATAGGAAGCGTTTCCATATGTCCGTGCACTGTGGAATGTCCCAGTCGAGCATATTGGTGGGAGCTTGCCTTAGTCTTGATGAGCGTACTGTGATTGCGAGTATGTATAACTATCAGGAGGACGTCTGTCGATTGAATTCATGAGGTGAATAACCTATGATCGAGATGGTGTAGATCATCAGAGGCGAGATGACTTCCATTGCAATGTATGCGTGACTTCGCAGGCCAATGGCTAGGATATGACGTAGCGTCATGAATTGCAAGTGATGATAGTTATCATCAGGGCACAGTGTTGAGGTTATACTAAGAAACGTGGACATCAGAATGTACTAGACATGATGGTTTAAGTTCCCAGTATTTCTTGGGAAGCCGGTTGTGCTTCAGGGAGAGTGGGGAGGGTAACCAGTCTAGGGAACATTGTGAGCAGTTACGTTGAAGTATAGACTTGAGTCAACTGGATTATCTTAAAGCGAGATTCATGTTAGAATGTTTCAGCACAATGTTGGGATTAGTGTTTTCCTGACTAGAGGTGTTGAGCACCGAGAAACTTTGAAACCATTATATGGTTAGATTCGATAAGTAATTCAACGAATGCAGTAAAACCAGTCAGGTTATGACTTGGTCTTCGTCAGTATAAGATTTCTTTTGGGACGATGATATTGATCAAGCGGGTATTGTATCCTTCGTGGTCAGGAAGATCGTGGTCTGAGTGAAAGATGTATCAATGTTACGATACGCTAGCGCTAGGGAAGTTCGACTATCGACCAGTAGCGTAGTAATATTCAGTGAAAGTATATTAATGTGGTTAAGCATTAATGGAGCTTATAGGGAATTCGAAGAGAGTCTGAGTGTGTCGGAGGATATTTCGACCAGACACTCGAACAAGGGTCTTTAATATGTTCTCGAGGTTCTACCTTAGATTTCGAGGATGAAATCTTTTAAGGGGGGAGAATGTAGTGACCCGTATCCAGAATTAATGATTAATGAATAATTAATCGTGTAATCATGTTTAGATTAAGTAAAACATGATTAAGGAAATTCCAAATGGGTTAACGGAGTCCAGAAATGGATTTAGGAAACTCGAAAATGTTAGAGTAGGTGCCCGTCGAGCCAATGTGTTGGCCGATGGTCCTTGAGAGAACTCTTGTATGACAATCTTTATTTTAATAATATTTGACATTATTTAATTTGGCACATCTTTATCTTTATACCCATGCAAGCTGCATAGATAAAGCCCTTGAATATACAAATAGTAGAAAGAATATGAGATGGTCATGTGATGACTATCATGAAACTCATATTTGGAATACTGTATATTCTAAACTGTTCCTAGTCGATTCAGCCGCCATAAAGAAGGATAAAGGCCGCTCGAGCTTGAGACTAGTATTTGCGATGTGAGTACCATGTTTCATTGGTAGGGGACATGGAGATGTCGAAGCATGCAAATAGTTGCTCCTTGTAGAGTGCACTGAACAACCCTCCCTAAAGGATTTTCCAAGTGGTTCTCACTTATCGAGTGGAGAAGTCCTAGTTTATGGTTGTACACCATTAGTCCAATAACCCGGGACAACATGGAGACTCTATATGCTAGTGCTTCACTTTGACTTGTTTACCGACTCATCTGGGGTCATCAGTAGGCAATGTTGGGTGTTGTGACGAAACATATAGGAGTCAATGCATTTTAGTCGGGGATTCACCGCTTACCTACGGGTATGGATATCCTATGTTATATCATGCATACGTAGCTTGAAATCTCTGATCAGAGTAAGTGGTAATTAAGAAAGGATTTTCTTGAATTACACTTTCGATGCAACTACGGCATGACACATAGTTATCGATTCAATGACAACTCTCGATAAACCAATGGTTGTCGAATCGGTCGGGATATATGAGTTGAAGGGACCGTACTGTACGCTAACCTTAATTGATTGGTTCTTGCAGGCACTATCATTTGATACCTAGGGAGTCATGTAAGCGATGCTGCTAGACGTTTACATGACTAGTTGGGTACTATCAGACTTGAGTTTTCTGATGTTCTTATTATCAATGTGTTGATCAATAAGAATGGAGCTATATATAGGGTATGCTCATATAAGGGACTTGTTGATCCCGAATCACATGGAGATGTGAACCCACTACTAGTTGTATCATTGAACCATTGAGGGTCACACAAGTACTAGCTTTCTAGATCCCGTTGAGATTAAAATTAGTTCATTGTGTTGAACAACTTATAAAGGAGTTTATAAGTAAAATAAATTAGAAGTTTGACTTCTAAATTGGAGAATGAATGGAATATGTAACTTTTAATTTGTGAATGTGTTCCAAGATTAAAAGTTGACTTAAAATAATTAGTTTATGAAAATGGTGATTTTCTAAACTATTATTTTGAACTTAGTTGAATTAATTTAACACTAGTAGACATTTTAATGTACAAATAATTAAATTAATTCAAGTGTTGAATTAATTAAACACTATTGAGTATAGTAGAGCTCAAATTAATATAGTGTTGTATAATTATTGATACTTGTGGACTTGAATGGGTTCAAGTTAAATTTAATTAATTGATTAAACTTAAATGTATTTAGGTTTAATAATTAATTAAATATAAGTTCAAATGACATTTGAATATATATATTTATATATGTATATATATATAGGCGTGTATATATATATATATATATATATATATATATATATATATATGATATATATATATGTGTGTGTATGGAATTTGAAAGGTTAAAAGATGGTTTGCAATTTTCCATGCATGTCTTGTAATTTTCCATGCATGGCTTAATTGTACTCATTAATCCCTCTCCTTTAATATATTATTTGGAATAATATATACACACACACATTTCATTCCACAAAAAAATAAGGGAAGTGGCTGAACACTCCATATTATTTTCCTCCAAGTTTTCTTTCATTTTGTGGGAGAAGGAAAAGAAAATCTCAATGAAAAAACCTCTAAATATTCTAGTGCATATTTAGAGTGGATATAGATCATCTAGTCGTGGACCTAATTCGGAGGCTCGAAGTGTTGAATCCATTTTGAGCAAGGAGTGCTCTTGGAATCTTGTAGATTGAGTCTACCATTTTTCAAGAGCCTAGTTGTTTATCAACTTGGTTGGAGCCATAAATCAATCTTTGAGATTGATAGGTAAAATTCTAAACACCCTATGGTTGTTTGAGTTTTTGAATACTACACAAGTGCTCGGATTTCTTTTATTAAAAATTTTATATTTCCGCTGCGTTTCCGGGCACGAGTTAATTGATCACCTTCAGTTGTATCAAAGCCTAGGTTACTCTTTTGTGTAGTATTTGTTGGATATTATATTGAGGTCAATTTCTAACCGCATGAGAAAATCAATATTTTAACTTTTAGGGCAAATTATATAAAAATTATTTTTTTTTATTTTCGGGCAGCCCTTGGGCTGCCCGAAGGTGTCCTAGGGGCAGCCGTGGGCTGCCCCATATTTTTAATATAAAAATTTTTTTTGGCTGGAATCCGGCGACGGAGTTTTGGTGACGACTATGACGACTTGAGTTTTTCAAAAGGTGTTTTGGAATATCATGTGTCATAGGCCCTAAATTGTTAAATATATTATAGTTGATTTTTATGAAAAATTAAAATTTATAATATGTGATTTTTCTCATAAAATAAATAGTTAAAGTGTGACTTTGATTATTTATAGTAAATTGTGATTTACAAGAAATTCAATTATAAATAAATTAATTTGAAAGTAAACAAAGGTGTTTGTTTATTTTGTTAATTTATTTTATAATTGTGGTGGTTAGTGATTGGACCAAGATATATAATATTTGATCAATTGATTATTGAGATAATTAATTGATGGTGTATGATATGTGATATTGTGAATGAAGGATGATTAAAAGCCCAAGACCAATTTGCTAGGTGTATGCTAGGATATTTTGTGTTGAATGGTTGTAATAATTATCAAATTACAAAGTGGTCTTGGTTTATGGCCCGTTCCCACCCCATGAGATCTATCCCTATTTGCCATGGATATTTTCATGTAAAATATTTGATAGCGGAAGTTCAAGATTGGAAGATGGTGGGCCATGATGAATTATGAAGATTCAAGACATGTAAATATTGGAAGCTTATGTAATTGTTGCATTTGCATCCCATGCATTTCCTAGGAATTGGACCTAGGCCCATGTTTGGCTCACACGGGCCAAATAGTTTTTGGGGCGATTGATCATCCATATTAATTAGTATGTGCGTTATTATTTTATAATAACAAAGTTGCATGAATCCGGCAAACATACGATCAAACATGGCGATCTTTAAAATTAATGATGAGACTTTTTTCAAAATTAAAAACCCTCATTTTGAATTAGATTCAAAATTTATATCAAGCCCGAAAAGGGGAATTATAAATGTGTTTATAATTTCCATGTCTTCCATCGACAATGGATGCATGACGAACGCTACCCGTATTCAATACTCGGCTCATATTATTGGGGGGGTTTTGGATGCCGAAAAGCTGTGACATCCATTGACATGGTGATGTGAACTACGTGGAACTCCATGACTTCGGCTCATATTATTGGGGAAACTCATGGCGACCGTCCATTAAGGTTCGATATCGATGGGTAAGGCTTGACACGTAAAGATGAACGACATCATATTATTGGGTCCTAATCAAGCATGAGACAAAAGTTTACGTAAGGGTTGCATGGAGATGCAATTGGAAACTACATTTTAGAAATTATGATTGGCTGATATTATTCGGGATCGTAATTGGCTAATTGGACCTTATGTACCTACTGAGGAAAGGAGTTTCCCGTTTTTACTAGAGGGTAGTAAAAATGTCAAAACAGTGGGAGTAAATATTTATAAAGTTAAAGTCCATACTTTATATCTTATTAAATATTTTAAAATAGTCTTTGACATTTATCTGTTATTATTTTTCAGTACAAGTTTTTGAAAATGTCATCAATTCGCAATCCGTTGTCTGCAATACTCGACAAACATTTACTGACCGGTCCAAATTACCTTGATTGGCTAAGAAATCTGAAAATCGTCTTGAACTCGGAAAGGATTGCATACACACTTGATGAGTCGCCCCCTGATACGGCTCCGACTGATTGTAGCTCTGAGGAGCTACAGACTTACAAGGATTGGTGTGACCATGACTTGAAAGCCAAGTGTTATATGCAGGCTTCTATGAATGATGAGCTTCAGCGACATTTTGAGAGTGCAAAGCATGCTGCTGACATTCATTTGCATCTCAAAGAACTCTTTGTTGAACAAACACGCCCACTTCGACATGCGATTGTCAAGGAGCTAATCACTTTGCGCATGCGAGATGGGGCTTCGGTCCATGAGCATGGCCTGAAGTTGATTGGGCTCGTGGAGAAACTCGTTAGCATGGATCTTGTGCTACCAACTGAGTTGACCACAGACGTGTTGCTCTTGTCACTGCCTAGCTCATTTGATCCTTTTGTGGTGAATTTCTGTTGGAGAACAGCGACGATCAGATCAATTAGGATTGATACCCGGTGCAGCGAAAGTTTAAAATTTTTATATGGAACGATTCCATAATGGGTATCAACCTTACGATTAAATTGTGTGTGTAAAAATTAAATAACGATTATAAAAATTTTACCTTTAATCTCGAATCGAGATTTTGGACACCAACAGATTGCTCTGCTCTTGTTGTATATCCCTGGAACTGATGGACGAACTGTTCTTCAATCAGGTCCACGAACGGATATTTAATACCTCTGATAGATTGCACTAGAAAATCTATCAGAAGTTTCTACGAAGAGATTAACGAATTTGATCCGTTAAACCAGACTGCAATTCAAAATTCACAGGCTGGATTTTTCGAGCAGAGGAAGGGAGGGGGCGGCCACTTATTAAAAACGCAGCTAGGGTTTTAAAAATATTTTGTGACCTGTTGTTTGTAATTTCTGTACTGCAATAACTTATTTATAATGCAGGCCACTAACAGCTTAGGGCCCATTAGTCATAAGTTCAAGCCCGACAAGCAAAGCCCGCATGTTCAGAAATTAATATAAAATTCATCGTGACTCCGATTGATAAACCGATTTCACCAATGTGCACAGAAACCATTTCTGCACCTTTTATAGTCAAGATAAATTTTTCTGAATCCGAATTCAGTGATTTCCAAAAATGCCCATCCCTATGTCATTTTAGGAAATCTTACTCCTCTACTCATAATTAAGAAGTCCAACTTCTTTGTTCATTAAATTTAACTCTTTAAATTTAACTATCTCAACGGGGATTAAAAATCCATTACACTGTGTGACCCTCAATGGTTCAGGGATACAGCTAGACGTGGGCTCACAACTCCTTGTGACTCGGAACAACAATTTCCGACTTGCCCATCGAATCATGGTAAGAGCGCCTAGCAACATCGCCCCGTGATTCCCTAGGTATCACTGATAGTGCCTACAAGAACCAATAGATTTTGGTTAGCGTACAGTACGGTCCCTTCATCCATATATCCCGATCGAATCAACAACCATTGGTATATCGAGAGTCGTTCGAGAGTCGATAACTATGCAATACATCTTGAAGATCAAATAGTGACATCGCATGTGTTACTAAGAAACCATTTCTTAAAACACATCATGTACTCTGGCCAGAGATTCGTCACACTAATATCTCCTCAGATCGCATAGGATATCCACACTCGCAAGTATGTGGTGAATCCTTGACAACAAAGCATCGACTCCTATATGTGTTGTAACTGTACCCAATCCCGACACCTGATGAACCCAATAGAGTCGGTAAATGAGTCAAAGCACAATACTAGCATATAGAGTCTCAATGATGTTTCAAGTAATAAGGACTAATGGTGTACAACCAAAATCGCGGACTATATCCACATGATAAGTGATAACCACTTGGAAAGTCCGGATAGGGTAGTTCGATCATTCATCATATGAATATCCATTTGCATGCTTCGAACATCTCTATGTTCCTTACCAATGAAACGTGGTACTCCGCATCGCAAATGCTAGTCTCAAACTCGAGCGATCCTTATCCTTATTATCGGACGGCTCAATCGACTAGGAACAGTTTAGAATATACAGTGACTATAAGATGTGTTTCATGATAGACATCTCCATGTTCTACCACATCTTACATACACTATAGTATATTCAAGGTCTTTATCAAAACAACAATAGTATATCACAATATAACAATATGAAGAAAGATAAAGTCATTGCCATTAATAAAAGTGTAAATAATATTAAACAAAATATTGTTTATACAAAGAGTCATCAAAGCCCTTAGCCACAAGTTTGCTCACCAGGCACCCACTCTTTCAATTTCAACATGAACAAGTTAGATCCAACCCTTGAGGAGTTGGTTAACATGCTTGTTACGTTTGAATCCACAATCAAGAAAGAGAAGCCGGTTCTTTATGTGGGATCTTCATCTGGTTCAAAGAATAGACCACATGGGAAGGGAAAGAAGCGTTCCTTCCATGCTCCCAAAAAGAACGTGCCCTTGAAGAGGCAAGCTCCGAGTCCCTTTGTGGTAGCCACACCAGTTAAGGCTAACAAGACTAATGACGTCTGTCATCACTGTAAGAAACCTTGACATTGGAAACGTAATTGCAAGGAATATCTTGACTAGAATGGTTCTGGAAAAGGTATGTTCTACATTGAAGTAAACATTTCACTTAACTCTTCTTCTTGGGTATTGGATACCGGCTGTGGCTCACATCTCTGTAATGATTTGCAGGTGATGGCAAGAAGTAGGAGACTCAGAGATGGTGAGACCTTCTTAAGGATGGGCAATGGGGCAAGAGTTGCAGCCAAAGCTATTGGAGATGTTTACTTATTGTTGGACAATGATTTTAAATTATGTTTGAGAGATGTTTTGTTTGTACCAGATTTGGTGAAAAACATTGTTTCCATTTCTATGCTTGATAAAGATGGATATTCTTGTTTATTTGGCAAAGGTGTTTGCAATATTTACAAGAATGAATGTTTAATTGGTACAGGACAATTGGAAAATGATCTCTATAATTTAAAACTAAAAGATATTCCTATGTATAATGTCCAAGAGATATCAACAATATCCAAAAGAAAACAAGATACTCTAAATCCAGCACACTTATGGCATGCTCGATTAGGTCATATATCTTTTAAAAGGATGAAAAAGCTAGTGGGAGAAGACATGTTTGATATGTCTGATATTAATTCTCTTACTACTTGTGAACCCTTTCTAAAAGGAAAGATGACCAAAATTCCCTTTAAGGGCCATGTGGAGCGAGCCAAGGGACTGTTGGATTTGATCCATACAGATGTGTGTGGTCCACTTAGCATCACCACTAAGCACGGACATTCTTACTTCATTACCTTTACCGATGACTTCTCTAGGTATGGGAATGTGTATTTGATGAAATACAAATCTGAAGCTTTTGAAAAGTTCAAAGAATTCAGAAATGAAGTAGAAAAACAATTGGGACGAAGCATCAAGGCACTTCGATCGGATCGAGGTGGTGAGTACTTGAGTACTGAATTCCAAGAGTATCTTAGGGAGAATGGGATTCTCTCACAGTGGACTCCTCCTGGTACACCTCAGTTGAATGGTGTTTCAGAACGTCGTAATCGAACATTGATGGACATGGTTCGGTCTATGATGGGGTTCACGGAGTTGCCGCCATCCTTTTGGGGATATGCACTTGAGACAGCGGCACTGTTGTTGAACAATGTCCATTCAAAGGCAGTTGATAAGACACCATATGAGATATGGATGGGAAAATCTCCAAAGCGTTCTTATCTAAGAATATGGGGATGCCCTGCTTATGTGAAGCAGATAGTGGGAGATAAATTGGATGCTCGATCCATTTTATGCTACTTCATGGGATATCATAGAAATTCGGTTGGATATTATTTCTATCATCCCAAAGAAAAAAAGGTGTTTGTTTCTAGGAATGCAACCTTCTTGGAGAAGGAATTTCTATTGGATAGAAAATGGGAGATGATAGAACTCGAAGAAGTTCGAGAAACACCCACGATTCTGGAACCCACACCCGAACAGCCAAGAGAGGAGATACAAGCTCCTAGAAGATCCGAGAGGATCTCAAGACCACCTATGAGGTATGGTCTGCTTCTTGAAGAGGGCCAAGATGAGCCTGACCATGGATGTGATCCAAGGACCTTCAAGGAAGCATTGTCTGATGCCGATTCATCCAAGTGGCTTGAAGCTATGGAATTTGAGATGAATTCCATGTATTCCAACCAAGTGTGGAATCTTGTGGATCCACCTGAAGGAATTGTTCCTATAGGGTGTAAATGGATTTACAAGAGGAAGCTTGGGACGGATGGGAAGGTTTTGACCTTCAAGGCTCGATTGGTGGCAAAAGGTTATACTCAAAGGCAAGGAGTTGACTTTGAAGAAACTTTTTCTCCAGTCGCAATGTTCAAGTCCATAAGGATATTGCTTGCCATTGCCGCATGGTATGACTATGAAATATGGCAGATGGATGTGAAGACAGCTTTTATTAATGAGGATATTAAGGAAGAAATTTACATGTCTCAACCTGAAGGGTTCACATCTGTCGGAAGTGAGCATAAAGTATGAAAACTTCAGAGATCTATCTATGGTCTCAAATAGGCATCTAGGAGTTGGAACCTCAGATTTGATGGAACAATCAAAGAGTTTGGGTTTACTAAGAATCCTGAGGAACCATGTGTTTATAAGAAGGTCAGTGGGAGTGCCGTGACATTCCTGGTACTTTATGTTGATGACATTCTACTCATTGGGAATGATGTAGGAATGTTGCAATCAACTAAAGTATGGTTATCGAGTAAGTTCTCGATGAAGGACTTGGGTGAAGCATCTTTTGTATTGGGAATACAAATCTATCGGGATAGATCGAAAAGATTGCTTGGTCTCACCCAGTCCACATACATTGATACCATCGTGAAGAGGTTCTCGATGGATGAGTCTAAGAGAGGACATCTACCAATGTGTCATGGCGTGTCTCTATCCAAGTCCATGTCTCCCAAAAATGATGCAGAGATAGAGACGATGACACGCATTCCATATGCATCTGCAATTGGTAGTATCATGTATGCGATGATATCTACACGTCCTGACGTGGCCTTTGCACTTAGTGTTACAAGTAGATATCAATCGAACCCTGGTCTTCCACACTGGAAAGCTGTGAAAGACATTCTCTATATGCTAGTACTGTACTTTGACTCGTTTACCGACTCTATTGGGATCATCAGGTGTCGGGATTGGGTACAGTTACGACACATATAGGAGTCGATGCTTTGTTGTCAAGGATTCACCACATACTTGCTAGTGTGGATATCCTATGCAATCCGAGGAGATATTAGTGTGACGAATCTCTGGCCAGAGTACATGATGTGTTTTAAGAAATGGTTTCTTAGTAGCACATGCGATGTCACTATTTGATCTTCAAGATGCATTGCATAGTTATCGAATCTCGAACGACTCTCGATTTACCAATGGTTGTTGATTCGATCGGGATATATGGATGAAGGGACCGTACTGTATGCTAACCAAAATCTATTGGTTCTTGCAGGAACTATCAGTGATACCTAGGGAATCATGGGGCGATGTTGGTAAGCGCTCTTACCATGATTCGATGGGCAAGTTTGAAATTTTTGTTCCGAGTCACAAGGAGTTGTGAGCCCACGGCTAGCTGTATCTCTGAACCATTGAGGGTCACACAAATAATGGATTTTTAATCCCCGTTGAGATAATTAAATTTAATGAGTTAAATTTAGTGAATAAAGAAGTGGGACTTCTTATATCAGAGTAGAAGAGTAAGATTTCCTAAAATGACATAGGGATGGGCATTTTTGGAAATCACTGAATTCGGATTCAGAAAATTTATCATGACTTTAAAAGATGCAGAAATGGTTTCTGTGCACATTGGTGAAATTGGTTTATCAATCTGAGTCACGATGAATTTTATATTAATTTCTAAACATGCGGGCTTTGCTTGTCAGGCTTGAACTTATGACTAATGGGCCCTAAGCTGTTAGCAGCCCACATTATAAATAAGTTATTGCAGTATAGAAATTAAACAACAGAGGCTCATAATTTTCGAACACTAGGGTTTTGAGACCTAGAGTGGCCACCCCCCTCTGTGTTTTCTCTCTGAAATCCAGTCTGTGAATTTCGAATTTGCAGTCTGATTTAACGGATCAAATTCGTTAATTCTCTTCGTAGAAACTTCTGATAGATTTTCTAGTGCAATCTATCAGAGGGATTAAACTTCTGTTCATGGACCTGATTGAAGAATTTTTCGTCCATCAGTTCCTGGGATATACAACAAGAGCAGAATTATCTGTTGGTGTCCATAATCTCGTTTCGAGATTCAAGGTAAAAATTTAATTGTTATTTAATTTTTACACGCACAATTTAATCGTAAAGTTTTGATACCCATGATATGGAATCGTTCCATATAAAATTTTAAAACTTCCGCTGCACCGGGTATCAATTCTGATTGATCTGAACACCGTTTTTCCAACATCAACCCCTATCTTTTCCAGCCCATTTCATCAGCCCAAAACTTTTCCCCCTTCTCCAAGCTTAAGGCCGATACAGACATCCCTTCTCTCCCATTTCCTTTGTTCTTCTCGCGTTAGGCCGCTCTCTTTCTTGTTCTTCACAATCGCATCCTGCACCGTCGTGAACCGCCTTTTTCCAATCGAGACTCGAGCTTAGAAAGTTCCTTCATTATAGCTCACTTCCGAGCCGTTCCCGCTCGTCCTCCCTATTTCTCCTTTGGGTATCTTCATTAAAGGCAAGAATATGGATTTTATTGGCCAACGAGCAGATTATTATGTCTTGTTCTTGTCTTTCTTGCGTGTATTTTAAATTTTCTGATTTTAGGGGGGATGTTCGAATTTTCTGCATTATCTGATATCATTTGGAGTAATGTACATTCTTATGATCGATTTATATGGTTTTATTGTCTTGGATAAGTGCTAAGTTTATAGTTTTGGTTAATGTTTTCATTTGCCTCAGTTTAGAAAATTTCATTGTGTTGGGAATGTGATGGTTCGAATCTTGTGGGTTGCTTTGATGGTGGATTAGGGGCTACCATGGGTGAGAATGTAGCTCACATGGTAGCTCTTGGGTTGTGTCAGATATATCTAGCAAATGGGGATGAAAGGATGTTTGTCTGGTTTGTGAAGGGGATCGGGTTTCAAGTAGAGGGGACAGTGCTCGGGCTGGGTTGATTGGCTTTGAGGGCAGGGGCAAGGGCTGTTCTTTTCGAGTCATGCTAGGCTTAGGGAAAGCCGTCCTAGTGGTTTTGAAAAGGTCTATGGAGCGGCTATGTTGTTAGGTTATAGGCTGGAAACATAGAGGAGAATGGGTTGAAGGTCTAAGAGAAGGTCCAAGTAAGAATAGCAGGCTCTGAATTCTGTCAAGAAACAAGGATTTCCGGGAATGGTGGTATATGACAGGGTTTCATTCATATTTTGATTAAGGACTCAAGTCTAGAAATAGCCTAAGATGTTAGGGAATCGACGTTTCAATTGGGAACCAATTCGGTTATGTTTTGGTCTAGTTCAAGGTTATTGATTGCTAAGGTGCTGATTTTAGAAGTTAAGTGTTGCTGCCCAGAAACATTATTGCCAGAAATTATTGGATAAGATTTGTACCTCGAGGATGACTTCCTAGGTGAGTATAGAGGACATCGGAACTGTGTTCTCAAGAGGAAGTCATTTTGATTAAGAAATGAGTATGTTTTAAGCATTGCAAGTGGATTGCTCGTGATACGTCCTAAGTGCCAAAAGTAAAGTCTAGAATCTTAGCTATGGTTTGCCACCTAAATGACCATCCTTGTCAACTATCTTGCATCATTTATTTCATAAATCTAATAATTTAGTAAATATTTTCAAAGAGAGACATTTCCATAAATTCATGCTATATCTTTGAGTCGAGTCAAGAAAAGAATGAAAGAAAACATTTTTATGAACGAAGTGAGTTGGTTGTTGTGACTATAGTAACATTTATTTGTTTGGAAGGACTGGGAGACGTCTTGGCTTCCCTTACCAAAAATTCATGTGTATGGACGGGCTGGGGGAAATCTTGGCTTCCCATACCACTCATAGGGCAAGACGGGTTGGGAGATATCCTGACTTCCTTGCGGTTGTAGCGACCCGACACGGATCCACTACCTAATCAGAGTTAAGAGCATAATTAAGCATGCATTAAATAAAATCGCTGCGGAAGACTAAATACAAGTAGACCGGAAGAATACAACCGGCTAATCAAACTCGATTTATACAACCCAATCGAATTACTTTAAATAAAACCTACAGCTAATCCTGCTATCTTCAAGGTCACTGGCTACTCCAGGCTCCTGGTGCTCAATCCTGCACCTATACCTGCCCCATCGAATAGGGTATCCAGATACACAGAAAATAATGGACGTGAGCTCTAAGCTCAATACGAAAGCACGGATAAACATACAAATATGATGCATGCAAATGACCGGGTATCCATATCTGGGATAACTGTATACAAACTGCTCAAACTGGCGCCTGGGATATAAGCTCGTCACATCGGGGTAGCTAACCACTATGTGCGACCACTCATTCCCGAATCCCGGACGCAGACCGCGGAGCCCTCGAGGTATCAGTACCTAAGGGTACTCGATATCAAACGTCCTAATAGGGCTGAGCAACCCTAACTGGCTCATCTCGAAAGATATATAGATGTATAGGCACAAGATGATATGCACATGCCGCATAACAATAATAACATGCAAACACATAAATGCAACATATAAGCATGCATATCCGCTGGCAATCTCAGTCAGTACTTACGTACCTTTCTAAGGCAGTCCTAGTAGTCCCACTCTAGGTTCCAAGCCTATCATCAAGTCTACAATTCAAATACCCATGCATCATTCAATAAGCGCTAAAAGCCTTAACTAAGCTATTGCATACTTCTAAATAATTTAAGGAGACCATAGCTATACCTGCGTCCGTCGTCAGCCCACTGATGGCGACTATCCCGCAACTAGGGCACTCCCCTTCTGCGAATCCACAGCCTCGAACACGGCTCTTCAACACGAGCGCTGCTCCGCTACTATGTCAGAAACTGTCTGACTATACTAAAATATGTTCCCTACTCCATCTCTAAAATAAGAGTACCCAAAGCCCTAAAATAGAGCCACGAGGGTGAAGGAGAGAATTTGGAATTGGCAAGAAATGAATGCCTCAGACCTTATATTTATAGGCATCGATCGGAACCTCCGATCCTCGATCGGAACTTCCGATCCTTGATCGGAACGTCCGATCCTGTCATCGGAGCTTCCGAACATCCTTATCTGCCACATGTCAAAATCTTACTGGTTGACTTCGGATGGGCGATCGGAGCTTCCGATCCCGATCGGAGTTTCCGATCCTGCCACACGTCATGCATGACGTAATATCGATCGGAGCTTCCGATCCTGCATCGGAGCTTCCGATCTCACCTTCGGATCTTCCGATCTTTTAGATACCAAATTGGTTTAATTAACATAATTAATCTCTTAATTATCAATTTCGGTTACGAGGTACTACATTCTCCCCCACTTAAGATATTTCGTCTCGAAAATAGATCTTATGTACCGAATGCAATACAAGATACAGAAACATTCCTTATTCAAATCAAACGTTACAACCGAATACAACTCAGGATGGTCTTCACGCATCCTTTTTTTCAAGCTCCCAAGTAGCTTCCTCAGTGCCTCGGCACTGCCACTGAACTAAAACCAAAGGAATGACTTTGTTCCGTAAAACCTTATCCTTATAATCCAGGATACGAATAGGTTTCTCAGCATAGGTCAAAACCTTGCTCACTTGAACCTCAGACCGCTGCAGAATATGAGACTCATCCACCACATACCGTCGCAACAGTGATACGTGAAACACATCGTGATTACTGGAAAGATGCGGTGGCAAAGCTAGTCGATAAGCGAAATCGCCAATGTTCTCCAAGATCTCAAACGGACCGATAAACCTAGGAGACAACTTGCCCTTAAGGCCAAATCTGAGAATCTTGCGGAAAGGTGACATTCTCAGAAATACTGTCTCCCCCCACTTCTTCCTAGAAGAATGGAGTATGACAAGTCGCCCGTACAACGCCTCAACAGGTGTCCTCCCAATGCTATGATGGTACCTATTGTTGTACGCGAACTTAATCAATGACAACTGATCTGGCTAAACTGAACCAAAAATCCATAGTACACGCCCAAAACATGTCCTCCAAGTTATGTATAGCGCTCTCCATCTGACCATTTGTCTCTGGATGATATTCAATTTTTAAACTGAAAGCAGTGCTCGTAGAACACTGGGCACTCCCCCAGAATATGGAAGTAAACCTGGGTCTCGATCGCTGACAATGCCCACCGGCATCCATGAAGTAAGAACGATCTTCTGGATGTATAACCGAGCCCTACGATCAATAGAGTGCTCTCGACTGCTCTTCGAATACCCACTGTTCCTACGAACCTTAGCAGTGATAGTTCCTCGTCAAGTATACCACTTGATACCGACTATCCCTCTTGCTAGAAACAGTTCGTACTAACGAGAAGACCAGATACAACCAACCTGTATCTTCACTGGTCTATCAATTACATCAAATCTCAGAGGTAACCGCAAGTGTTAACCAATCGATTCCCACTTGACGTCCTGCCACAGATAACAACCAATCCCGAAAGTTCCTAGCATCGACAGACTTACATTCCGTACTTATTTTCTTCGATGCTGACTAATATTCTTAAAGAATATCACCGCTATAATGCGGAACACATAGATGGGACCGCAACATCTACGACATTAGTAGTCTAGATTAAAGATCACCACTATCTCGTCACTCGAGATATCAATTGAATTCGCAACACTGGTTATCCAACCATAGATAACAATCCCAAGTCACACTTGACTTGCTACCAAGATGAACAAAACTAGTTCACCTCAACCCTTCGCGCAATCCATGACACATGCGGTAAACCAACAAATTTACCCCATAGATCTCGGTCGATCCCAACACCTCAATGGCATACACATCAGAACGTACTGGGAAATCACCGACAATAATCTTGCTAGACTCTGAACACAGTCTCAGCTGTCATATCATCCCACGAACAAACAACTGGTATCGACCTGCTAATGCTCATTGAATTCCGCAACACTCGTCGAATCACAATTTAACAAAAATCCTCCTAGAAAACTGCTAGGAACGCCTAAACAAGTACTCGGCTAACAGTTCCCAAAACTGTAATCCAATAGCATGGAACAATTCTATTTCCAAAACTGGGTCAACCATTGCTAATAACAAGCAATGTTCAGATCAATTATGTCTTCTCTTACCACTGATAACTTTACCCGAGTTATCGAACTAGCCATGACTTACCAAAGTCAAAACATGCAATCACCTCCCGTGATCTATCGAACTTGAAAGTCCAAATGACTGCACTCCAAAAATCTGCTCAACCAATCGACCTCGTCAATAAGTTGTGACTATCACACAACTTGTCAGTACCAACAAAATTATGGCAACCATCCGCCAGGTCTTGGTCATTTGAAATCTTACATGGCTCGATCAATAATCATGATCTCACAACCATACTTCCGCATATCCCAAATACTTGGAATCAAAAGAATCACATCTGATTCAACTCACCCATCTCTGACAAAGTCAGACACTAGCTATTAGTAGTCACCAGTACCAATCTTGCATCGATACTGACTCACTATCGCTAAACTTGCTCTTGATAACTATATCTTTTGCTAAGACTACAACAAATCGAGACTGAGGTTACTTGCCGCGGTGTCCCACCTGAAATCACAACCAAGTGTACAGTGGCATAAATCACGCTATCCTCACGCCTCAAATAGTCATGTACAATCCTTAGCATCGGATATAATCTATCACTGAAGGAAACCATTAATGCTGAAAACTACTCATCTCCGAGTCAAATGTTTCAGGAATTTCACAAACCAAAAACTCCTGGATAGCTCCTATCACAAGGGCATCCAAACCCCGACTAGATCCACTAGTCTAGCAGTATCCAATAGACTAAAACTATCTGTTCAGAGTACGTACTCGTCAAGGAAAATCCCTCCAAGACTGGTCCTTGTGACAAAACTGCAACCCAATATCTCTGACGACAGTCAGACGATATCTAAACCGCTGACACCTAACCAGGCATCCAATCCAATGTCATACCCCGTCGTGAGTGTTACCAAAACTATAGACTAAGTAGCCTTCCCACCGCCAAATCCTGAAGCACGAAGGCTTCCAGGCATTCTTCGAAGTACGAAAGACTCCCAGAGTAACACTGGCATAGGGTCGCGCTCCATCATGTCTAGTCATGGTCATAGTCCACAACTCTCAGCATATACCTGACTTGGTATCCCGATGAAATCCCATCATCACGAAGTCTCAACCTATGCAGGTCAATCAGACTACCGTCCTAAGGAAACAACTCAGAACAAAAACTCAAAGTTCCAAACAAGATCGATATTTCCATGCTCCCAGATGAATTACCTCATCAATGGCACTAACTCAGTCAAACGACTAGTTAGGTCAGCCCTAGGAAGACACCTAGACTAACCCCATGTCAATCCGTTACCGTTGACTTACTCAAAATCCATGAGCTATCCTAGTCAACTAATTCCAAGCCAAACTTAGTAAAATTACTTGCAATCAAACACGAATCTTTGAACATGTATCATTACTTCAAGTTCTGTACAATTTCCTTTATTACAATCCCATGTAATACATACAGTATTCAAAATGCAACAAACTGTACATCCAATAACTTGAACTGATACAACCAATTTCTGATGATTCATTACAACTGAAATACTGTTTACAAATACATCAATACAGTATTTAAAATCATCGAACTTGTCTTCACTCCTTGAGCATGAAGCTTCCAATCGACACACGCATCGATACAAACATACTTCCGTCCAAGTCTCTTTACATGTCCTCCAGCGAAGAACTCCGGAGAAATGGCACGTGATAGCTAACCAGCTATGCTCTGCGTCAGTGCATGTCAGTCGACTTCTTCTGCTCACAATCTACCATCAGCGTTCTTCTTGTATCTAAATCATGCTTTTGAACATGAAGTATTCCGTATGCCTACCAAAAGCATCGATACAAGCATACCGGCAAAACCAAGTTCTGCACGAGGTTAAAGACATCACTCTCGAAACCTGTCATGTTTTAGGCACTCGAGGCATTCTCTGGTGAAGGTCTATCTGACAATCTCTCCAACTACGAGTGGAGAATCTTCAAGGACTGGAACCACATGGATTACTAAACACCATTCGTTCCAAAAAAACCCTCAGAGGTATCTGACGAGATATAACCGATCTTCTCTTCCAGTCTTCCTTGGCTGGAATCCATATGTTCTTCGATCAACATCCCAATGCATCGAATGATGAACCGTCCACAACAGTCAATCTATCTATCGATATGCTACTACTGGTGTTCTCATCACTGTTGCATTCCTTATAGTAAAAACTTCTGCCGCAAACCTTGGCAATGAAGAATCAAATCTTCTTTCGCTAGCCTCAATCAATCCTACAAGGATAATCAAGAAGTCTTATTATCAATTTCCTAAGTCCCTTGCATGCAGTGCTCTGATACCATAAATGTAGCGACCCGACCCAGATCCACTACCTAATCAGAGTTAAGAGCATAATTAAGCATGCATTAAATAGAATCGCTGCGGAAGACTAAATACAAGTAGACCGGCAGAATACAACCGGCTAATCAAACTCGATTTATACAACCCAATCGAATTACTTTAAATAAAACCTACAGCTAATCCTGCTGTCTTCAAGGTCACTGGCTACTCCAGGCTCCTGGTGCTCAATCCTGCACCTATACCTGACCCATCGAATAGGGTATCCAGATACACAGAAAATAATGGACGTGAGCTCTAAGCTCAATACGAAAGCACGGATAAACATACAAATATGATGCATGCAAATGACCGGGTATCCATATCTGGGATAACTGTATACAAACTGCTCAAACTGGCGCCTGGGATATAAGCTCGTCACATCGGGGTAGCTAACCACTGTGTGCGACCACTCATTCCCGAATCCCGGATGCGGACCGTGGAGTACTTGAGGTACCAGTACCTAAGGGTACTTGATATCAAACGTCCTAACAGGGCTGAGCAACCCTAACTGGCTCATCTCGAAAGATATAAAGATGTACAGGAACAAGATGATATGCACATGCCGCATAACAATAATGACATGAAAACACATAAATGCAACATATAAGCATGCATATCCGCTGGCAATCTCAATCAGTACTTACGTACCTTTCTAAGGCAGTCCTAGTAGTCCCACTCTAGGTTCCAAGCCTATCATCAAGTCTACAATGCAAATACCCATGCATCATTCAATAAGCGCTAAAAGCCTTAACTAAGCTATTGCATACTCCTAAATAATTTGAGACCATAGCTATACCTGCGTCCGTCGTCAGCCCACTGATGGCGACTATCCCGCAACTAGGGCACTCTCCTGCTGCGAATCCACAGCCTCGAACACGGCTCTTCAACACGAGCGCTGCTCCGCTATTATGTCAGAAACTGTCTGACTATACTAAAATATGTTCCCTACTCCATCTCTAAAATAAGAGTACCGAAAGCCCTAAAATAGAGCCATGAGGGCGAAGGAGAGAATTTGGAATTGGCAAGAAATGAATGCCTCGGACCTTATATTTATAGGCATCGATCGGAACCTCCGATCCTCGATCGAAACTTCCGATCCTTGATCGGAACGTCCGATCCTGCCATCGGAGCTTCCGAACATCCTTATCTGCCACATGTCAAAATCTTACTGGTTGACTTCGGATAGGGCGATCGGAGCTTTCGATCCCGATCAGAGTTTCCGATCCTTCCACACGTCATGCATGACGTAATATCGATCGGAGCTTCCGATCTCACCTTCGGATCTTCCGATCCTTCAGATACCAAATTGGTTTAATTAACATAATTAATCTCTTAATTATCAATTTCGGTTACGGGGTACTACATGCGGCATACTGCACTGCAGCCATGATCGAGATCGAAATCACAGAGTCACAATTCAAGGATTTAAATTCACAGTTACATTTTTCAGTTACATTTACATTTTCAGTTTCAGTTAAAGTTCAGTCTTATTTTGACTCGGCTTAGTTTATATTCAGTTTCAGTCATGCATGAGATTAAGTAAATTTTAAGAAAGTTCCCAAGTTTAAATGTGTGAATTCATTGCATGCATTACATCTCATTCTAATTTACCATTCAACACTTCGGAGTAAGTTTCAAGGTATATTAAGTACAAGTATTTTAAATATTAAGCATGTACTTTTAAACCCTCGTTATTTCACCACATATTCTCGTTGGGCCTCTAGGCTCACTACATCTACTTGGTGCAGGTTTATGTTATCATAGAGATTGAGGGGCAGGACTATCGAGCGGACTGCGATGCGGGCACGACACATCCCTCTGACCATGCCAGTCTTCCGCAAAAGTTTATTTTAATATTTTATAGTCTTTTATTCTATTACTTGGATTAATGTAAACGTAAAGATTTATTGAACGTCTTTGTGCATGTAAGTATCAAAGTATATGATTTATGGTCGTTTGGATGGTCGAATCTTTATCTCCGGTTCTTGTTTAGTTCTTGGTCTGGTTAATTTCGTATTGTTGGTTGCATTTTAAATTTGTTTTCTGTGACAGATGGGTCGTTATATAAACAGATAGGTCATGCCGATTTTTTTTTGAAAACCCGTATTTTATTTAATCATTAATTATAAGAAGTAGTTAGGGTCGTTTCAGTTGGTATCAGAGCATGGTTCTGGTTTGGGTTGTGCCTACTGTCGGTTGCAAGAAACTCAAGAAAGCTCGCCTCAAAATCTATAAGTTTTAAGGAATTTTACATGTTAGTCATACTTGAATTGATACTTTAAATGTTTTGATGTCTTTTTTTTAAATATTTTCAAAACTAGTTGTTTAATTTATTTAAGTGTGTAGCTTAGTATTTATTTTCGTTTAAAAATTTATTTAGTAGTTTAAAGTGTACTATTTGACTTTTTATTTTTATAGCATGCGGTTTCAAGTTAAACGGAGTTGGTGTACAAATATTCCTTCTAGTTTTGGGCAGTACGTGGATGTTGTTTGAGTTGTTAGGTAGTGCTAATAATTTTTATGGTACTGTAGGAGTTTGTCGAAAATATTAAACTTGTGCATTAGGAAATAATATTTGGGTGTCAATGTTGTAAAATATTCAATTTATGAATGTATTTTTAATCAGGTACAACTAAGTGAATATTTTATTTAGGAATTTCTAGATATGTTTTAGTCAGTTAAGTTTATGAATAGAACACATGTGAAGACTTAAGATACAAACTTGGTTTTATATTATTATGGATAGTTTGAGTTTTTCTTTTGTTATTTGGGCAAATATGGTTTTATGAAATAGTGAGTCTGTTACTATGAGCCTTTCAATTATGTGAACTATTATTCCGATCGTTATTTTCTTTTTGCTTCTTTTGTGCTCATATCCATTGCAAAAATAGTTTTGAGTATCTGAAATTTATTTGCACTTCCTTTGAGCATTTATGAATTTGTATGACATTAATCAATGTTGAATTCTGATACTTTGGCATTGGTTGAACTTCTTAATAAAATCTTGTTAATGTTTCTCACTTCTTGAAATTTTTCATCGGTTCTAGAGCCACATGTTTATTTGAGTAAGATCCACTTTGTCTTCATTTTTGGTGATCTACTTATGTTGTGGTTGACATCTGAATATGTCTTAGGACCGTTGTTTCCCCCGATTATCGACTTGTGTGGACTTATCTCGACTGAAGTCACACCGATTGCTCTTAATTGTGCTTGGATTGTTTGAGCATGATTTCATTATCCATAGATGAATGATCACAAGATTTGTATATTGTTGGCTCATATTCATTATTCATGGAGCCTCCATTATTATTCATTCACCCCTAGAATTGAATTATGAGTGAGTTGTTTTCACTTATCTAGATTTTCAGTTTCAGCTCGTTTGTTTGTAATGCTTGCATTATTTCATTTCATATTAAGCAACATTACATGTATGTTTGTTTCCTTTCATGATCCATCATGAAGAAGATTTGGGGGATCATAATTTCAATTATTATTTAAAATTCTTGTTTAGAGAATGAGATCTTAGCCGCTTGGTAAGTGTTTAAACCATTGGGATTTATTATTAGTATTAGGAAAAATACTAATTTATTGTTGGGATACGAGATAGGAAATAGAGTTGTCCGTTAGAGACTTTTGGGCACTTTATATTAGCATTCTAAGATTTTGTGAATGTCAATTGGTAAGGCTATTGCACCAACTATGGGTACAGAATGATGAATAGAATATTCAGGTATATTGTCAGGATAAGCTATAGATTTATTTACCAGTGAAATGCTATGGTATTGGAGGAACAATGAGGAAGCATTTACGATCGGGTTACTAACTCTTTGAGGTGTCTAATAGTATATTAAGTTCTTGAAATATGAATTCAGGTTGTGCATATAATAATTTGGGAATTTTGGATTTTCAGACTTGCTGTCGAGTTGAACTAGGGGTTTGAGATATGTCTTCAGGCGATATGTAAGAATTGTTTGGTACTTAGGGACCATCTAATCCAATAAGTAGATAATAGCTCGTGGTATAATTTGACTCGAGGTGTATATATGAATTTCTTAGTCATTGCATCTGGGATAGAAAAGTGGATAAACTTGTTGGAAAATTTTAATTAAGAATTGATTTTTTGGTAGAATCAAAGATGCCAGAGATGAGCGTATAAATTGGTGAATGGATAATTGGGATCTGCTTAGTCACCTAACTATTTGTATTTTATATATTATTTGATAATACATTGGGATTGAACAACAGTGGATTTTAAGGTTAAAATTTTCTTATCAAGGATTGGATTAGATTTATTTATATAAATAGGTTGATCAATATTAAGTTAAGGAGAGTCATTATTTCCACTTGAAGGTTAACTGAACTAGAGTCATTGCTCAAGAGAATTTTAAGCATCCTTAGAAGCGTTGCGATTTATAGTAACTAATAAGGGATTGAGCATAGTCCATGAGCATTAAGCAAATCATTGCTAATAAGTGGCGTAGAACTTTAGAATTTCAAAATGGATATTAAGTTGTTCTTGAAGATATCAATGTTCCGTAATATTAACGATTTAAGAATATAAGGGAATTAACTCGTTTTTTCGGTCCTTATGCGATTGTTGAGGAGATAGGTAATTTGTTTTATCTTTTGAGCTGGCGCAAAGTTCTTAGTGATGCATGATGGGTTTCATGTGTCGTTGTTGTGGAAGTATGGGTCAGATTCATATCTTATTTCGAGGTTTAACAAGGTAGAATTGTATGGTTCCCTAAGCTATCCTATTTAGAAGAGTTTAGTGTTAGTTACTAGTGTTTTGTGAATGAACTTGTGAATTTCTTAAGATCTCAAGTTGTATATTATATAAGTTAAGTTTAATTGGTAAATAGACAGTAATCATAGCTTCTTTGTTAGAAAAATTTTTAAGTTATGGTTGAGGTCGACATAAATTATTTATTGGTTATATGAACTCTATTTCTTGGATTTTCGACGTAGGACATAAGATTAGCAAAAGGTAGGTTGTGCAATAACATAAAGATCTAAAAACTTGTAGGTTGTAGAACTTATCTTTGTGGTAAGGTGACGTTTTTAAGTTTATAAATTTATATCGAAAGTAAATTTGAGGAGTGATAGAATTTCCTTGAGAATAAGACCACTTGGGAATAAGTAAGAAATGTGAAATTTTATGTTGCAGTAAGAGTTAGTCAAACCGTTGGTGATATAGGTATCAGTAAGCTTCAGAGTGCGCAGTGTAAGCTAATTAGCATCAACTCATGTGGCTGCAAGGTAAGAAAATTTAGTGATGTTATGGTCTAAGGTATTCGAACCTAGTTAGTAAGTCTTGAATTTCTAGGAAGAAATTTCATTTAAGGGGGGAAAGAATTGTGACGCCTAAAATCCAATCTGCATCAGATTTAATAAAAATTATGATTATTTTTAATTTTACTTGATTTAAATTCTTTATTTGAATTATGTGCTAATAAAATATTTTATTATTTATTCAAATGATTTTATTGTGCAATTTATTTGTTTTTAAAGATTTTAAAGGTTTAAGGGTTTGCTTATTTAAATGATTTTGATTTTTAAACTGTTTATTTTATTCATTTAAATGATTTTAATTTTTTAGCTTATTTGTTTAAATATTTTTGAGTGTCCAACTTATGTATTTCAAATCATTTAATTTCAGCGGTTAGTTATTTTAAATCATTTTAAATATCTAACTTATTTATTTAAATCTTTTTTAATTTTTCAAATCATTTTAAAGATTTTTATTTTCGCTTTTTTTTTTATTTAAACTGCATTTAAATTTTAGTCTAGTTTGTTTAAATTATTTTAATCGCACTGGTTATCATTTAAATATTTTATTTATCGTTTTGACATCAAAATATTTAAGTATTGATTTTAATTTCTTGAATCTAGTTTCTTTAAATTCCTTTAAAGTATAGTTGCTTAAATATTTTAAGTTAATTAGCATTTTCAAGCCCGGCGAATAAAATTTAAGTAATTATTCTTGAATTTTCAAACTTTGAGTATTTTCGTGAATTTGGGGTCTAACACTTTTACTCTCGCTATATATAATGAATGCACTGATTGTCTTTTTGCCTGCGGTGTTGGTCGAGAAGAACTTTCACCCATAGCTCATTGGGGACATACTTTGGCATAGTGACCTGGTTGGCGACAAATATTGCAATTACCTGATACACCTTTGCACTGATCGATAGCATGTAGTCCACCACACTTACCACAAAACACTTCTGATTCACCAGTTCTCTGACCTGTACCAAACTGTCTCTGTCCACTAGAACTGGAAGAACTACTACCTGCCCGCTTAAACTGTTTCCCTTTAGGCGTGAAACGAGAATCCTTTCTGCCACTGCTTCCTCCCTCAAATCTGGGAGATGGTTGCTGAAACTGTGGCGGATTCTGTGGAACTGATGCTGATACAAGATGTGGAAATGGTTGGGGAATGAACAATGTTCCTTGTTGTCGTAATATACCTGCTTCTGCTCCCTTAGCTTTGTTCAAAGCATCAGCAAATGTATTAGGTCTTCCACTATTCACCAATGTAAACACATTGGGATTAAGGTCATTGATAAACTGATCTGCCATTGCTTCATCAGTTGCTGCGATATGTGGAGCAAACTTCAAAAGACTTGAAAATTTGGCCACATAATCTTCGATATTCAAGTTGCCTTGCCTTAGATTGGCAAATTCAGCACCCTTATCCTTCCTGTAAGAGACTGGAAAGAAACGTTGATAGAACTCAGTTTTAAAAACAATCCAGGTGATAGTCGTACCTCTCTGTTCTAACGCTTGTTTTGTAGTAATCCACCAACTTTTAGCAACATCGTGAAGTTGATGTATTACCAGTCGGATACGACGATCATCGATATAATCAATTGAATCAAACAGTTGTTCGATATCTTCAAGCCAATTCTCACAAACCACTGAGTTTTATGTTCCTTTCAATGTTGGCGGGTTGAATGACTGAAATCGTTTTAGTAAAGTCTCCATTGGAGTAGCAGTAGGATCCAAAGGGTCAGTAGATGTACTACCCTGTGCATTCTGAGGTTCAACAGCTGGCAGTGGTACTGGTGCTGGTTCAGCTGGAGGAACCACTAATGGCTGTCTAATGGCCGGTGCTTTACGGGGACGCATATCTGATTGTCAAACAGATTAGTGCATAAACAAGATCATATACAACGATTTATTCCATCCTTCTCTGATAAGCATTCTCATGCATTCTCACAAGAATTCAGGCGCTGACTGAGGATAATCTGGAATACAACTGCATATAGAACATGCCGTAGCAATGCAAGCACATAATCATGCAATCACATAATTATTACAATAGAACGCATGCTGGCATATAATGCATATAATCAGATACCACATATGCTCTTATGCAATATCAAGAAATCAGACAGACTCAATCTACCCCGCTCATCAACTTCTATCTGAATCCAAAAACTTATGTTCTGATACCACCTATTGTGGGGACCCGAGTTGCTAATCTTATCGTAGGGCAATTTATTATAATTAACAATTAATCAAGTACTTAAAGGAATTAAAGAACCAAGAGCTAAAAAAAAATTTTATTTTTTTTTAAAAGGCTACAGTACCTCGCTCGATCGGGTAAACTTGCCCGATCGAGCGAGCTCAAATGAAAAACTCTAGGGTACAAAATAGTCTTGGCCTCGCTCAATCGGTGAACTTCTGCCGATCGAGCGGCCAAGAATATCAACTTCTCTGTTCTGCAAAATACATGGCTCGCTCGATAGGTGAATTTCACCCGATCGAGCGGGCTTCAATTCTTGAAAAATCAGCTGCTAACAAAGTGCTGTCAAAGGTAGATACAATAACCATAATCTCTTGTACAATCTATCAAATAAGATACATGCTATCTCATAACATCTTATAATCTTCCATACACAAGCTAAGACATATACAACAACTTATACAACATTCTTGTATCTGTTCTAATATGTTTATTAACTCAAAGTACATGTCTTGCTGCTAAAACCCGTGTCCACACATGCTACGACTTTATCTCGAGCTATCATTGTCTCTTTTGACTAGCTCCTGCCCCACCTATTGCCATGCATACATACAAAACAAAGCAATAGCCGGATACCTCCGGTGAGAATAAAATCCCAGTATAAACAACATAAAGATCAAGATAATAAACGTGAATGCAATGCATATGGCAAAAGAGGCTATCAAGCTGATATCAATAGGATATATGTTCTTTGGGATCCCGAGGAAATAAAATCTTTAACGAACACCAACTCACCAATCGAGGTGAAGTCAAATACTTTATTTCCTCTGACTTTGGTGCAACTATAGTGAGTCTTCTGGCTCTGGAAGTAAATCTACATTCCGTGCCACTCAACTACAGCCCTCCAAACGTCATATGCACTCTAGGCCTTTCAACCCTCTGTGCTTATCTGGCTGGAGTTCAAGATGAATGCAACATGTTCTGTATGCATTTAATGCTATAAAACATCTTGAACAACTAATCACAAAGCAAGTAAAGCAACACAATCATGTAATCACAAAAGGTACATAAACAAATAAGTATGTAATTGACAAGGGACTACTCGAAACAATAACTATTTCGAGAGTTCTATCCCATCTGGATTAGCTGTCATTTTTACCTTCGATGTCGAGTCTGAAAGTACTTCAAATCTGTAAATACAATCAACAACAACATGTCAAAATCTGCTCAGCTTCTCAACTTCATTTCAAATACAATGGTAGCAAACCTTTCTTCAACTCCTTCTCGGTTCGAATCGGGATTCTCGAGTCGTCAATCTTCGAATGAAAGCTGAGAAATAACATATCGAATAACTAAAAATATCAGATGCAACTCAAACCATGCTCCTTTTAATCAATAATATCAAAGTCTTGACATTTTGCGAATCGACGGCATAACGGCTACAAACCGGCAATCCAAACAATATCCAAAACAATCCAACAATCAAGATCACTTATAATCTCATATCAATATCATCAAAATCATCATAATCAGATAGGGTAGGGTTCGAATTTTGCTTCATAAAAACATAAGAAATTCAAACGATAGTCTTTTTCCAAACCGTCTGCGAATTCACAATCGGTACAGCTGATATACTCATATATCTTAAAATCATAAAATTCCATCCTCAACATCAAAATAAAATCTGAGAAAAGTGAATGAAACTTGTACCAAAACGAAGCTCTCGGAGCGGTGATCGCAGATATATATTTATCTGGAATTTCTGACAACCGGAGCGCGAGTTATCGAAACCTTTTCGGATCAAAATGGTGTCTTGGAGGGTTGGAACATTTTCTTTGCCTTTTCCTTCTGCTTTGCACGTTGAAATCAGATATTACAAGTGGGAATTAATATATATATAGCCAAATTGTAGTTTAGTCCCTGAACTTTTGGCTATTTGCAATTCAGTCCCCGGGAAAGCGATTTAATTCAATTTCAATCCTTATTCATTTAAGAATATTACAATTTAATTCTAAACTCTAAATATTCCCAAATTAAATATTCTCGGATTAAAATTAAATAATCCCGGGCCTTACAAAAGGTGCACTTGAAAATGAAATGTCGGTCCTCTATTTATAGGCGAATTTTGGAGCCTCTGAACCCAACTTCGGATCCTCCGATCCGGTTCGGATCCTCTGTTCTTGACTTCGGAGCCTCCGGTCCTGACTTCAGATCCCCCGAATTCCCATAAGTGACGTCACCAATGACGTTTTATTTCAGGATAGATGGCTGGCTACTGTTAGGACCGTCCGATTGGACTTCGGATCGCCCGAACCCCTCGGCCCTCCGAACCTTGGCTCCGTTCACGTTCGGATCCTCCGAACTCAGTTCAGATTGTCCGAACCTCCTGAACCTTACCCACCATTTTTGAGTGTCCTAGATCTATCTCTGGACTCCGTTAATCCATTTGGAATTTTCTTAATTATGTTTTACTTAATCAAAACATGTTCACATGATTAATTACTAAATAATCATTAATTCCGGATACGGGTCACTACATTCTCCCTCATTTAAGAAATTTTGTCCTCGAAATTTAAGTCAGAGGAAAAAGTGCAGAATTCAACACGAATGTTCTTTATTACAACTAAACAAGTACAAACTTGATACAAAGAAGTACAAAATCTCAAAATAACTTGGGGTGCTCGGCTCGCATCCGGCTCTCTAACTCCCAAGTACCTTCCTATAGTGACCCAACCCGGATCCACTACCTAATCAGAGTTATAGTAAAAGCGCACGCAATAAAAGCTTTAAGCGTAAAGTGCGGATAATAAAAATACAACGAATCCAATCGGCAGAATACAACCGACGCTATCACAAGTGTATAAATACTGTTATACAACCAAATCGAAGGTTCAGGGTAAATAAATCCCTACCCTCTACAACCTCGCACTCCCCAAGCTCAATCCTGCTGAGAGCCGCCTGGACCGTCCAGCCTCAAACCTGCCCCGCCAAAAGGTACACAATACCCAAACACAGGGGCGTGAGCTAGAACGCTCAATACGAAGCAATGATATAAATACAAATATGCGCACACAGGTGATTTAAAACTCAAGTGAAAAAACTTGCTCATGGCGCCGAGAATATACAGTACCCGGCTAGAGAGCTACTCTGTGGGGTACTCGTATATTCCATATTAAGGCTGAGACAACCCCATCCTGACCCGAATCCAAAATAGGATACAAGTCCCATATGGAAACTGTCATACCTGACTCGAGTCCAAAATGAGATCATCGTTCCCTATGGAGACTGTCAATGACTCACATCTCTACGGATGCAGTCACACGTAAAATCATGTATGTGCTAAGACGATAAAACATGCTAAAACATGATAAAACATATAGCACATACTCATGCAACATATAAGCAATTATATCATGCCGGCTATCTCGGTCAGTACTTACGTACCTCTAACACTGCTGGTCAAACCTAGCTCCACTGACCTAGAATCCAAGCCTACTAGTCCAGTGTACTGTTACTACAATGCAAATATCCATGCATCAACAATTAAGCTCTAAAAGCCTTAATTAAGCTATTGCATACTCCTAAATATTTTTAGGATGCCAAAGCTATACCTGCGTCTGTCGTTAGTCCTTTGCTGACGATAGTATCAAAACTAGGCCGTAGCTCCGCGATGACTTCTAGATCACTAAGCCACTTCCGGATTTCCCGTAGGATGCCTAGATCTCCCTAGATCTGAGTTAGAAGGCTTAGGAATTGAGAGAGAAGAGAGGAAATGTGTGAGTCACAAATGAGCCTCGGCTCCTCTATTTATAGACGACGTTCGGGCCGTCCGAACTCGGCTTCGGGCCCTCCGAACTGGTTCGGATCCTCCGATCTTGACTTCGGATCGTCCGAACACGATCGGACTGTCCGATCTCTACTTCGGGTCCTCCGAAGTCCCATCAGTGATGTCATCCATGATGTCACCTTGCTGACGTAGTTGATGACGTAAGCCCTACCCTGTTCGGGTCCTCCGATCCCACCGACGGAGCCTCCGATCCTCTTCGGGTCCTCCGAACTCCAGTTCGAAGCGTTGAAATCAGATATTACAAGTGGGAATTAAGATATATATAGCCAAATTGTAGTTTAGTCCCTGAACTTTTGGATATTTGCAATTCAGTCCCCGGGAAATCGATTTAATTCAATTTCAATCCTTATTCATTTAAGAATATTAAAATTTAATTCTAAACTCTAAATATTCCCAAATTAAATATTCTCGGATTAAAATTAAATAATCCCGGGCCTTACAAAAGGTGCACTTGAAAATGAAATGTCGGTCCTCTATTTATAGGCGAAGTTTGGAGCCTCTGAACCCAACTTCGGATCCTCCGTTCTTGACTTCGGAGCCTCCGGTCCCGACTTCGGATCCCCCGAATTCCCATAAGTGACGTCACCAATGACGTATTATTTCAGGATAGATGGCTGGCTACTGTTCGGACCGTCCGATTGGACTTCGGATCGCCCGAACCCCTCAGCCCTCCGAACCTTGGCTCCGTTCACGTTCGGATCCTCCGAACTCAGTTCAAATTGTCCGAACCTCCTGAACCTTACCCACCATTTTTGAGTGTCCTAGATCTATCTCTGGACTCCGTTAATCCATTTGGAATTTTCTTAATTATGTTTTACTTAATCAAAACATGTTCACATGATTAATTACTAAATAATCGTTAATTCCGGATACGGGTCACTACATTCTCCCTCACTTAAGAAATTTTGTCCTCGAAATTTAAGTCAGAGGAAAAAGTGCAGAACTCAACACGAATGTTCTTTATTACAACTAAACAAGTACAAACTTGATACAAAGAAGTACAAAATCTCAAAATAACTTGGGGTGCTCGGCTCGTATCTGGCTCTCTAACTCCCAAGTACCTTCCTCTGTACCTCTGTGCTGCCATTATATCATCACCAACGGTATGCGCTTGTTACGAAGCACTTTGTCATTTTTGTCTAGAATCCGTTTGGGTCTCTCCACATATGACAGATCCTGATCTAATTGCACCTCAGTCGGATGCAAAATATGCGAATCATTCTCCACGTACTGTCTCAACAAGGACACATGGAACACATCATGGATTCCTGAAAGATCTGGTGGCAAGGCTAGGTGATAAGCCACGTCCCCAACCTTCTCGACAATCTCGAAAGGACCAATAAATATCAGTGTCAGCTTACCCTTGCGACCAAAACTCATCACCTTCCGGAAAGGTTATGTAGTAGCCCGTAACCAAAATAAGCAATTAAGGAATTAATCATAATTACTTGGGTAGAGTTCGAAAGCTCCGAAGGTAAGTTCGGAAGCTCTGATCAGGATCGGAAGCTCCGAACAGGATCGGAAGCTCCGATCGATATTACGTCAGGCATGATGTGTGGCAAGATCGGAAGCTCCGATCACCTCTATCCGGAGTCAACAAGTGATATTTTGACACGTGGCAGATCAGGATCTTCGGAAGCTCCGATGGCAGGATCGAACGTTCCGATCGAGGTTCGGACGTTCCGATCCAGGATCGGAAGTTCCGATCGTTGTCTATAAATAGAAGGCCGAGGCTTCACTTTCATTTGATAATTACGAGTTCTCCTTTCCATTCTAGTCCTTTTGGAGCTGTTCTAGTCTTCTTAGGCTTGGTCCGGAGGTCGGCGAGGCGTTCGGTAGTCGTAGCGAAGTTGTGCCCAAGTTCTGGAGGCATCGACATCAAAGGGCTAACGACGGACGAAGGTATAGCTTTTGCTTCCTATAAATATTTAGGAGTACGCAATAGCTTAGTTAAGGCTTTTAGAGCACTTTAATGATAGTAGTATCATTTGGCAGTGTAGAGCAGACTATAGGCGTGGACCTAGAGTTGGTAGAGCTTGCACTGTTTTGAGATACGAAAGTACTGTTCGAGATATCCTGACTGAGTATGCATGTATTATGTGACTGCATGATTTATATGCCATGATATTATGCTGCATTCATTTGCATCTTGCTGTATCTCTTTCGAGATGTCTATTAGTAGGGTTGTACCCTATCCTGTTAGTGGATGGACTTCCATCGATTTGGGTCCGGCGTATCCACGGTTATCTCGGTATGGGAGCCACCTCCTGAAGCGACGGCACAGCGTGCTACATACCAGGGCCCGGTCTGTCTCTGTTATCTGATCCTTGACCTCGAGTCTATAGGGAGTTCACTTTGCATGCATGCATACTCATACTCTCGTACTGAGCATTTTATGCTCACGTCTCGTACTCTGTGTTTCTGGACACCCTATTCCATGGGGCAGGTTTGCGATTGGACGAGGAGGGTGGATCCAGGAGGGGCTAGTCAGTGGTTGGCCAGCTGGAGCTTCGTCTAGGTTTTATTACTGTTGTTTGGGTTTATACAGCTATTCAATTTTGTTGTATATTATTGGATAAATTACAAATTCCTTTACTTGGGATTGTATATTGTTTATGGTTTCCGCAGTTTTATTCTGATATCTGTTTAATTAAGTTAATTGCATGCATAAGTTCTGTTTAGTAGGTGATCCGGGTAAGGGTCACTACATTTATGGTATCAGAGCATGCAAAAGAATTCTTGGGATTTAGTCTCATCTTGAGGTATTTTTGTAGATGGCAAATCGTGACGACCGGAGTTCTCATGGCAGTGTTGGTGGGCGTTGGGGTGATGCCGACCGGGAGCCTCGTCGAGAACTTGCATCATCGTCATCATGATGACGAGCGTTTCACTGTGTGTCGATTCTTAGCTATGGGTCCTAAGCCCTTAGTTGGAGGTGAGTCTCCGGAGGATACGGAGAACTGGTTAGACCGCATGGAGACGACTTTTCAGACTTTCCAATGCACCGAGGAGCAGAAGGTGGAGACCCTTGGCTATCTTCTGGATGGGCGTGCACCTTTTGTCGCGGCGAGAGTAGTGGCCACCTGGTCCATGTTCCTCACAGCTTTCCAAAAGCGGTATTTTCCTCCGGCACTCCGTCAGTCGAAGGCAAGAGAGCTACTGAGTCTGCGACAGGGAGCCTTGTCTATCGATGAGTATCAGCAGAGGTTATTTGATTTGCTATCCTATTGCCCCGAGATTGCTGATAGCTCAGAAATGAAGTATAATCTGTTCCTTCAGGGCCTTAACCCTGAGATCCATGACCGTGTGGTGGTTGGAGACGACATGTCCTACGAGGGTTTGGTGAGCCGTTGTCACCAGGCAGAGGACAGCATTCGGCGGAACAGGTCTTTCCCTCAGTCGAGGCCTGCTAGTTCTTTGGGTCCCCGTGCCCAAACTTTCAAGAAGTCTGGATCTTCTTCTTCCTCTAGTTCTGGAGGTGTTGTCCATTACGGTAAGAAGGACAAGTGTGATCACTGTGGGAAGAACCATCCATCCGACAAGTGCCGTAGAGCTTCTGGAGCTTGTTTCCGTTGTGGAGAGACTGGTCATATCCGGAGGGATTGTCCACTGTCTGGGGGAGGCGTTCTGGATCTGGTTCAGGATCGGGTTCTCAGGCCACCGTACAGCAGAGGTCGCAGGGACAGTCTGCTGGGAGTTCTCATTTGAGGCCACGAGCTTCTGGCCAGGTGTTTGCCCTGAGACATGATCAGGCTGTGGAGGAGAATGAGAAAGTCATCGCAGGTACATTTATGCTTTATGGTATACCTCCTCTTGTACTTATTGACACTGGTGCATCTCATTCCTTCATTTCTACACGTTTTGTTAAGAGGCATAAGTTACCATGCATTGCACTAGACGTAGTGATGTCTATTTCTACTCCGACGGGCCAATCTGCTTTGGCTAAGCGTCTAGTGATGGGTTGCCCTTTAGAGTTCGAAGGGAACATTCTGTTAGCGAATCTCATGGTCCTGGCGATGGACGACTTTGATTGCATTCTGGGAATAGATATGTTGACTACCTATCGAGCTTCAGTGGACTGCTATCAGAGATTAGTACGCTTTCATCCGAAGGGGAGTGAGAGATGGTTTTTCTATGGTGAGGGAGCGCGACCCCCGATGCCTTTGGTATCAGCTTTGAGAGCCTGTTGATCTCTAGAGTCTGGCGGGGAAGGCTACCTTATCTATGCAGTTGATTTGTCCGCTGAGAGTATTGGGATAGAGAGCATTCCTGTTGTGGATGAATTTCCAGATGTGTTTCCTGATGAGATTCCGTGGTTTTCCTCCTGCTAGGGAAGTCGAGTTTGGCATAGAGTTGATGCCGGGTACTTCGCCTATTTCTAGAGCACCGTATCGTCTGGCTCCGTCAGAGATGCGTGAGTTGAAGAATCAGCTACAGGATCTTTTGGACAAGGAGTGCATTCGTCCTAGTGTATCTCCTTGGGGAGATCCTGTTCTCTTCGTGAAAAAGAAGGATGGGTCGATGCGGCTATGCATTGACTATCGGCAGCTGAATCGAGTCACTGTGAAGAACAAGTATCCGTTGCCTCGTATTGATGACTTGTTTGACCAGCTGCAGGGCACGTCAGTTTACTCCCAGATTGACTTGAGATCTGGGTATCATCAGTTGAGAGTCCGTGATCAGGACGTAGCCAAGACTGCATTCCGTACTCGCTATGGGCATTACGAGTTCCTAGTGATGCCATTTGGTTTGACTGCATCCCGTACTCGCTATGGGCATTACATGGATCTGATGAACCGTGTCTTCAGGGAGTATTTGGACAAGTTTGTCGTGGTCTTCATTGACGACATCTTGGTGTATTCACGTAATACGGAAGAGCATGTTTCTCACTTGCGGTTGATACTACAGACTCTTCGAGATGAGCAGTTGTACGCCAAGCTGAGCAAGTGTGAGTTCTGGATGTATAGAGTGGTCTTTCTTGGCCATATCATATCCAGGGAGGGGATTTCTGTTGATCCAAGCAAGATTAAAGCGGTACTTAATTGGTCGCGTCCGACGACAGTTGCTGAGATCCGTAGTTTTCTGGGTCTAGCAGGGTATTATCATCGCTTCATTCTGAACTTCTCTCAGTTAGCTCGACCGTTGACGCAGCTTACCCGCAAGGGTGTGGATTTCGAGTGGTCCTCCGAGAGCGAGGATAATTTCGGTGAGCTTCGACGACGGTTGACTTCTACGCCGGTGTTGGCATTACCGTCAGGATCTGGAGGGTATGTAGTTTACACGGATGCTTCTCTTCAGGGGTTAGGTTGTGTCCTGACTCAGAATGGGAATGTGATCGCATACGCTTCTAGACAGCTGAAGCTTCACGAGGACAACTACCCAGTCCATGATTTGAAAGTTAGCAGCCATTGTGTTCGCTTTGAAAATCTGGCGTCATTATCTGTATGGCGAGAAATTTGAGATCTTCACCGACCATAAAAGTCTCAAGTATTTGTTCACTCAGGCGGAGTTGAACTGAGGCAGAGACGTTGGATGGACTTGCTTAAGGACTATGATTGCGAGATTAAGTACCATCCGGGAGCTGCTAATCTCACCGCTGATGCTTTGAGTCGCAAGGTGCGACTATCCGCACTTCAGACTTGTTCGATGTCTAGTGCGATCAGTGACTGTTGTACTTCAGGTTATACCTTCAAGCATAAGAAAGGTATGCAGAGTATCCAGATGTTTGCGATATTATCTGAGCCAGCCTTGTATTCGCGGATCCGAGATGCTCAGATGTCTGATTCAAAGACCCAGCGTTTAGCTCGTCTAGCTAACGAGGGTAGCTCATCTGGATTTCATTATCAGTTAGATGGCTTTCTGTGTTTGTCTGGTAGGCTTGTGATTCCGCAGGATGAAGAATTGCGAGAGGAGATTTTGTCTCAGGAGCATCGCACTAAGTTGAGTATTCATCCTGGGAGCAACAAGATGTACAAGGATCTACGTACACGTTTCTGGTGGAAGGGAATGAAACGCAGTGTTTATCAGTTTGTTTCGAGATGTTTGGTGTGTCAACAGGTCAAGGCAGAGCACCGACGACCTGGAGGATTGCTTCACAGTCTGCCTATTCCTGAATGGAAATGGGAGTTTATCACAATGGACTTTGTGACCCACTTGCCGGTATCCCCGAGGAACTGTGATGCTATCTGGGTTGTGGTGGACCGACTCACCAAGTCAGCGCATTTCATTGCCTATTGCCGAGAGTACTTTGTGGATCGCATGGCACGGATGTACATTCAGGAGATCGTTCGACTTCATGGAGTGCCTGTGAGCATTGTCAGCGATCGGGACCCCAGGTTTACTTCTAGATTCTGGGGGAGTGTTCAGCGTGCGATGGGTACTACTCTCAGTTTGAGTACAGCCTATCATCCGGAGACTGATGGTCAGTCAGAGTGCACTATCCGTACGTTAGAGGATATGCTTAGAGCGTGCGTCATGGATTTTGGTTCAGCCTGGCAGGATCATTTGCCGTTGATCGAGTTCTCTTACAACAATAGCTATCACACTAGTATTGGGATGGCACCTTTTGAGGCGTTGTATGGGCGACGTTGTCGTACTCCACTCTTCTGGGAAGAAGTGGGGGAGAGACAGGCTGAGGGACCGGAGTTTATCCAGCAGGCGATAGATATTGTTGATCAAATCAAGAAACGGATTAAGACTGCACAGGATCGTCAGGCCAGTTATGCTAATATCAAGCGTAGGCCCTTGCAGTTCGAGGTCGGGGAGAAAGTGTTTCTGAGAGTGTCACCTTTCCGCAAGATTCTCATATTTGGCCTTAAGGGCAAGTTGTCTCCCAGATTTATCGGTCCGTTTGAGATCTTGGAGAGCATTGGCGATTTGGCTTATCGACTAGCTTTGCCACCGCATCTATCCAGTATTCACAACGTGTTCCACGTATCTCTGTTGCGATGGTATGTGACGGATGAATCTCATATTCTGCAGCGGTCTGAGGTTCAGGTAGACAAGGATTTGACTTATGTTGAGAAACCTCTTCGTATCCTGGATTATAAGGATAAGGTTTTACGGAACAAAGTCATTCCTTTGGTTTTAGTTCAGTGGCAGCGCCGAGGCACTGAGGAAGCTACTTGGGAGCTCGAGGACAGGATGCGTAAAGACCATCCTAAGTTGTTTGATTTCATTCTTTAAGTTGTATTCAGTTGCAAACTCTGTAAATGTTTGATTTGAATACAGAATGTTTCTGATTTCTGTATTTGCATTCGGTACTTAAGATCTGATTTCGAGGACGAAATATCTTAAGTGGGGGAGAATGTAGTAGCCCGTAACCAAAATCAGTAATTAAGGAATTAATCATAATTACTTGGGTAGAGTTCGGAAGCTCCGAAGGTAAGTTCGGAAGCTCTGATCAGGATCGGAAGCTCCGAACAGAATCGGAAGCTCCGATCGATATTACGTCAGGCATGACGTGTGGCAAGATCGGAAGCTCCGATCAGGACCGGAGGCTTCGATCACCCCTATCCGGAGTCAACAAGTGATATTTTGACACGTGGCAGATCAAGATCTTCGAAAGCTCCGATGGCAGGATCGGACGTTCCGATCGAGGTTCGGACGTTCCGATCAAGGATCGGATGTTGCGATCGTTGTCTATAAATAGAAGGCCGAGGCTTCACTTTCATTTGCCAATTCCGAGTTCTCCTTTCCATTCTAGTCCTTTTGGAGCTGTTATAGTCTTCTTAGGCTTGGTCCGGAGGTCGGCGAGGCGTTCGGTAGTCGTAGCGGAGTTGTGCCCAAGTTCTGGAGGCATCGGCATCAAAGGGCTAACGACGGACGAAGGTATAGCTTTTGCTTCCTATAAATATTTAGGAGTACGCAATAGCTTAGTTAATGCTTTTAGAGCACTTTAATGATAGTAGTATCATTTGGCAGTGTAGAGCAGACTATAGGCGTGGACCTAGAGTCGGTAGATCTTGCACTGTTTTGAGGTACGAAAGTACTGTTCGAGATATCCTGACTGAGTATGCATGTATTATGTGACTGCATGATTTATATGCCATGATATTATGCTGCATTCATTTGCATCTTGCTGTATCTCTTTCGAGATGTCTGTTAGTAGGGTTGTACCCTATCCTGTTAGTGGATGGACTTCCATCGATTTGGGTCCGGCGTATCCACAATTATCTCGGCATGGGAGCCACCTCCTGAAGCGACGGCACAGCGTTCTACATACCAGGGCTCGGTCTATCTCTGTTATCTGATCCTTGAACTCGAGTCTATAGGGAGTTCACTTTGCATGCATGTATACTCATACTCTCGTACTGAGCGTTTTATGCTCACGTCTCGTACTCTGTGTTTCTGGAAACACTATTCCATGGGGCAGGTTTGCGATTGGATGAGGAGGGTGGATACAGGAGGGGCTAGTCCGTGGTTGGCCAGCTGGAGCTTCGTCTAGGTTTTATTACTGTTGTTTGGGTTTATACAACTATTCGATTTGGTTGTATATTATTGGATAAATTACAGATTCCTTTACTTGGGATTGTATATTGTTTATGGTTTCCGCAGTTTTATTCTGATATCTGTTTAATTAAGTTAATTGCATGCATAAGTTCTGTTTAGTAGGTGATCCGAGTAAGGGTCACTACAGGTGACACACGCAAGAATACATGTTCTCCTACCTCGAAGTGTAACGGCGTCTGGTAAGTGTTCGCGTAGCTAGCCTGTCGATCCTGCTCCCCCTTAATCATGCGTCGGATCAACTCCACTGCATCAGTCATCTTCTGAATCATATTAGGACCCTCAACCTGATGCTCGCCAACCTCATCTCAAAATAGAGGTGTACGACAACGACGTCCATAAAGAGCCTCAAATGGTGCCATGCCAATGCTGCGATGGTAACTATTGTTGTAAGCAAACTCAACCAATGGTAAATGATCATGTCACGCTGGACCAAAGTCCATCACCGCTGCGCGAATCAAATCCTCAAAGGTGCGAATAGTACGCTCGGACTATCCGTCTATCTCTGGATGATAAGCCGTACTCAAACTCAAAGTAGTACCAAGGGCTCGCTGGAAACTACCCCAGAATCTCGAGGTGAATCTCGGATCTCTATCGCTGACAATGCCCAATGGAATTCCATACAATCAAACGATCTCCCGCACATACAATTGCGCCATCGTATAAAAGGTATAATCTTGGTTATAGGGAAAAAATGCGCTGACTTAGAAAATCGATCCAAGAAAACCCAAATAGCATCACAATTCTTGGAAGACATGGGCAAGTGTGTGACAAAATTCGTCGTCACATACTCCCACTTCCACTCAGGAATCTCTAAGTTGTGAAGTAACCCTCTGGGTCGTCTAAACTCTGCCTTGACCTACTGATACACAAGGCATCGGGATACAAACTGATAGACACTGCGCTTCATCCCTTTCCACCAAAATCGAGTGCGAAGATCCTTATACATCTTCATGCTGCCTGGATGTACAAGGAATCTACTACGGTGAGCTTGCGATAAAATCTCGTCCCTCAAAGCAGAATCATCGGGTACCACTACTCGACTAGAATGACACAACAGACCATCTCCTTGCAGATGGAAACCAGAATTATTACTACCCTCAGCCAAACGAGCTAACTTCTGAGTCCTCAAATCAAAATTCTGAGCTTCTCGGATCAGTCCATAAAATGATGGCTTAGCAAGCGTAGAAGAAAAACAAATCCCTTGCTGTTATTTCTTATGACGGAATGTGAATCCCAAAGAACAACATTCTTCCACTACCTTCGAAACTGAACTGGTATGGGAACTCATATAAACCTTGCAACTAAGCGCATCAGCAACAGGGTTAGAAGAACCTAGATGGTACTTGATATCACAATCATAATCCTTCAACAGATCCATCCAACGACGTTGTTGCATGTTCAACTCAGTCTGAGTAAACAAATACTTCAAACTCTTATGATCGATGAAGATCTCGAATCTTTCTCCGTACAATTAGTGACGCCATATCTTCAGAGAAAATACAATGGCTGCAAGCTCTAGATCATGTACGGGATAGTTCTCCTCATGATTCTTCAACTGTCTGGAAGCATAAGCGATCACGTGGCCATTCTGAGTCAACACGCACCCCAAACCCTAGTGAAAAGCATCAGTGTAGACTAAAAACCCACTTGATCCAGACGACAAAGCAAGAACTGGCGCTGTCGTCAAACGACGTCTCAGCTCACAAAAACTGTCTTCACAAGAATCAGACCACACGAATGAAGCATCTTTCTTTGTCAATTGTGTTAAAGGCCTAGCTATCTGAGAGAAATTCTCCACAAAACACCGGTAGTATCCTGCCAAACCGAGGAAACTATGGATCTCAGAAGCTGTAGTCGGACACGACCAATTCAGAATAGCCTCTATCTTGCTGGGGTCAACAGCTATGCCCTCCTGAGAAATGACATGAGCAAGGAATACAACTCGGTCAATCCAGAAATCACACTTGCTCAACTTCTCATACAACTGTATCTCTCTCAAGACTTGGAGTACAGTGTATAGATGATAGGAATGTTCATCCATGCTGCGAGAATAAACCAAGATATCATCGATGAACACCACTACAAACTTATCCAAAAAGTCACGGAACACTCTGTTCATCAGATCCATAAAGACAGCTGGAGCATTTGTTAGACCAAACAACATTACTAGAAACTCATAGTGTCCATACCACGTACGAAATGTTGTCTTAGGAACATCCTCCTACCGAACTCGAAACTGATGATACCCAGACCGAAGATCAATCTTTGAATAGAGAGAAGTACCCTGCAACTGATCAAAGAGATCATCTATCCGTGGAAGAGGATACTTATTATTCACGGTCAGTTGATTCAACTGTTGGTAGTCGATACACATCCGCATCGATCTATCTTTATTCTTGACAAACAAAATTGGGGCTCCCCATGGCAAAAAACTTGTTCGAATGTAGCCCTTATCAAGAAGATCTTGCAATTGCTTCTGCAGCACTTTCATCTCTGATGGTGCTAAATGGTAAGGAGCTCTGGAAATAGGTGTAGTCCCTGGCAGTAGCTCAATGCCAAACTCGATCTCCTGTACTGGCGGCAGACCTGGAATTTCCTCCGAAAACACATCTGGAAAATCACGAACCACTGGTATCTCCCGGATATCCGATTCCCCTAAGGATGCTTCAATGGCATATATAAAGTAGCCTTCCCCGCCAGACTCTAAAGCAAGCCGGGCTTTCAGAGCAGAAACCACTGGCATTGGGGGTCATGCTCCCTCACCTTATAAATACCAAGACTCTTCATCCTCCGGACGGAACTGAAAAAATCTCTGATAGCAATCCACTATTGCTCGATAGGTAGTCAAGAGATCTATCCAAATGATACAATCAAAATACTCCATAGCTAGAATCATCAGGTTAGCACTAAGCTGATGCCCCTCAATGTCCAAGACACAACCCACTACTAGAAGCTTGGCTAAAACCTCACTACCCATAGAAGTCGACACAACTAGCAATACATCTAATGGAAAATATGATAAGCCATGCCTCTTAGGGAATCGCGCCGAAACAAAAGAATTCGATGCTCCAGTATCAATAAGAATGCATGAAGGAAATCCACACAAAGAACATGTACCGAAAATCATATGATCGCTGTCAGCCTCCGCCTGCTCCTGTTTTAGCGCGAAGACCTGCCCCTGAGCACGTGGCAGCAAGGAAGAATGACCCCGGGAAGAAGTCTGAGTATGCGGCCATGGAGACTGTTGCGGCTGCTGATGTTGCTGCAAATACTGCTGCTGAAAAGGTGGCTGCTGGTACTGAGGTGGCTGAACATATGCCTATGAACCTTCGGAACCACTCACTGCCCCAATCAGCATCGGACAATCCCTCTTCATATGACCCTCCTGGACACACTGGATACATGCACTGGTCGATCGACCACACTGTCCTGGAGGATGTCTGCATCTGCACTAACGACATTGGTTCGGTTTTTGACCACCAAAGTTATACACTCCACCGGATCCAGATGAGGAAGAAGAAGAAGTACCTCCCGATTTCTTGAAATACTGGCTTTTTGGAGCCAAAGGACTAGAACACGTAGGCCTGGAAGAGAGAAGAGTCCCATATTCCTCCAGATACTGTCCTCCTCCTGGCAAAAACGGTCCACCAAGCCCTCATAGGTTATATCACTACCCACAGCAACCATCCGATGAATCTCAGGGTTCAGACCCTGAAGGAAATGGTCGTACTTGTCCATAGAACTATAAAAAATGTGAGGACAATAAGGTAGCAGATCAAAGAACTTCTGCTGGTACTCCTCAATCCTCATCGTACCCTGTTGTAGACTCAGTAACTCACTGGCTTTCGCCTGCCGTAGAGCTGGAGAAAAATACAGTCTCTGATAAGCAGTATGGAACTCTACCCACGTAGCTGCTCCTCTCGCTGCAATGAATGGTGCGGAAGTAGATCTCCACAACTTCCTCGCTCGCCCCTCTAGCAAGAAGGCAAGAATCTCCATCCTATCCTCGTTTGTGCAACGAAACTCCTGAAAACACTGCTCCATTCTCTCGAGCCAATCCTCAGCCTCCTCAGGCGTCTCACCTCTTGTCAAGGGATTTGGGCTTACTTCCTTAATCCTGTGCATGCTCACTCGTCTGCGCTTATCAGGATGACCTCGACGACGACTGCGATCATTCGGATCACCCAATCGACCGCCGCCTCCACTATCGTGGCTCTCATCAAAATATGCCATCTGTTGCACAATAACAGATAATAACTTAATCCACATTATGAAATTCCCAGTTCAATGCGCTTTGATACAAAAAAGTAAAGCGACCCAATCCGGATCCACTACCTAATCAGAGTTTCTAATAGCGCATGCAATAATTAACAACTGAAGCGTAAAAGCGGATAAATAAATACAACAAATCTTATCGGCAGAATACAACCGACGATGAAAATATGTATAAATACCATTATAAAACCATATCGAAGGTTCAGGATCCTCAATCCTGCTGAGAGCCGCCCGGACCGTCCAGCCTCAAACCTGCCCCGCCACAAGGTACACCACAATACCCAAACACAGGGGCATGAGCGACTACGCTCAATACATAAGAAATGATATATGTACAAATATGAGCACACAGATGACTTTAAATCCCCAGGTAAAACACTTGCTCATGGCGCCAAGAATATACAGTACCGGCTAGAGAGCGACTCCGGGGGGTACTTATATATTCTATATCAGGGCTGAGCCAACCCAACCTGACCCGAATCCAAAACAGGATACAAGTCCCATATGGAAGCTGTCATACCTGGATCGAGTCCAACATGAGAGCACGGTTCCCTATGGAGACTGTCAATGACTCACATCTCTCGGGATGTAGTCATGCGTAAAATCATGCATGTGCTAAGGCTATAAAACATGCTAAAACATGATAAAACATATAGCACATACTCATGCAACATACATGCAAATATATTATGCTGGCTATCTCGGTCAGTACTTAAGTACCTCTAACACTGCTGGTCAAAACTTAGCTCAGCTGGTCTAGACTCCAAGTATACTAGTCCAGTCTACTACTACTACAATGTAAACCCATGCATCATTAATTAAGCTCTAAAAGCCTTAACTAAGCTGTTGCATACTCCTAAATATTTCTAGGAATCCAAAGTTATACCTGCGTCCGTCTTCAGCCCTTTGTTGTCGATAGCCTCGAAACTAGGCCACAACTCAGTTACGACGCCTGGATCACTATGTCACTTCCGGATTCTCAATAGGATGCCTAGAATCTCCTAGATCTGAGTTAGAAGGCATTGGAATAGAGAGAGAAGAGAGCAAATGTGCACTTGAAAATGAAATGTCGGTCCTCTTTTTATAGGCAAAGTTCGGAGCCTCCGAACACGACTTCGGATCCTCCAATCCGGTTCGGATCCTCCGTTCTTGACTTCGGAGCCTCCGATCCTGACTTCGGATCCCCCGAAGTCCCATCAGTGGCATCACCAATGACGAATTATTTCAGGACATCTGGCTGGCTACTGTTCGGACCGTCTGATTGGACTTCGGATCTCCCAAACTCCTCGGGCCTCCGAACCTTGGCTCCATTCACGTTTGGATCCTCTAAACTCAGTTCGGATAGTCCAAACCTCCCGAACCTTACCCACCAATTTTTAGTGTCCTGGATCTATCTCTGGACTCCGTTAATCCATTTGGAATTTTCTTAATCATGTTTTACTTAATCAAAACATGATCATATGATTAATTACTCAATAATCGTTAATTTCGGGTACGGGTCACTACAGTATTTTCCATATTTCTAGCCAATGTCCAAATAAGAAGTTAATGATTATTAATTCTTGTCGTGATGTGGAGTCTTAAAGTGATTGGAAAATTTATGATGATATACCTGCGTTAGTAGATCCTGATGAGGAGGATGGTTTTGGGGCTATTGTTGGTGAATTATTGGTGACTCAAAGAATTTTAAATACACAATATAAGGAGGAGGAAGAGAGTCAGAGGAAAAATCTTTTTCATACTCGTTGTTTTGTGAATGGGAAAGTGTGCAGTCTTATCATTGATGGGGGTAGTTGTACGAATGTTGCGAGTTGAGAACTTGTGAAAAAATTGAGGTTTTCTCTTTTAAAGCATCCTCATCCATATAGGTTTCAATGGTTTAACGACTGCGTGGAGGTGAGAGTTGATAGAAGAGTTGTGGTACCATTTTCTATTGGCAAGTATGTTGATGAGGTTTGGTGTGATGTGGTCCCTATGCAAGTATGTCATATTTTATTGTGGAGACCGTGGAAGTTTGATAAGAGAGTGGTGCATGATGGGTTTAAAAATATATATTTTTTTGTAATGAAAAAAGAACATATTGTATTGTTGCTAATGATTCCAAAGCAAGTGTTGGAGGATCAAATGAAAAAGAAAAAGAGAGATGAGGCCGAAAAAAAAGAATGAACAAAAAAGTGAGGTGGCCTTAGAAAAAAAAAAAGAATGATAAAAAGATAGATGACAAAAAAATTGAGAGAAAAGAGGCTGAAAAATATATATATATATGGACCAAAAGAGTGGGTTGAGAGATGTTTTGAATTCTAATGTTCCACTTGTGTTGATGTTTTATAAGGAGTTACTTCTTAACACAAGTGATATAGCCGGAGATCTTCCGAAAAATGTTATTTCTCACTTGCTGGAGTTCGATGATTTATTTCTGTAGGAGCTACCTCAAAGATTACCATCTTTGACGGGATTTAGCACCAAATTGATTTTGTACCTGGGAGTGCATTGCCAAATTGTCCAACTTATAGGAGCAATATGGAGGAAACTAAGGAGTTGCAACGACAGGTAAGTGAACTTCTAGATAAAGGATTTGTGCGTGAATCCATGTCACCATGTGTTGTACCTGTGTTGTTAGTACCTAAGAAAGATGGTTCTTGGCGTATGTGTGTTGATTTTAGGGCTATCAATAAAATTACCATCTAATATAGGCATCCTATTCCAAGACTAGATGATATGTTAGATGAATTGCATGGTTCTAGTGTGTTTAGAAAAATTGATCTTAAGAGTGGTTATCATCAAATTAGGATGAGAGAGGGAGACGAGTGGAAAACCACATTTAAAACAATGTATGGGTTGTATGAATGAATGGTTATGCCTTTTGATTTGACTAATGCACCTAGTACTTTTATGCGTCTCATGAATCATGTTTTGCGTGCATTCATTGGAAAGTTTGTGGTAGGGTATTTTGATGATATCTTGGCATATAGTAAAATTTTGGATGATCATGTGAGGAATTTGAGGGTTGTACAAATCACATTGCGTGCTGAACATTTATATGATAACTTTAAGAAATGTGTGTTTTGTACAAGCGAATTCGTATTTTTTGGTTTTGTTGTGAGTGCACAAGTTGTGAAAGTTGATGAAGAAAAGTTGAGTGCCATTTGGGATTGGCCGATGCCTACGTCGATTGGTCAAGTTCGAATTTGTCATGGGTTTGCGAGTTTTTCTAAGAGATCATGAAGGATTTTAGCACATTGGCGGCGTCCATGACTGTAGTAATCAAGAAAAATGTTATGTTCTGTTGGGGCGAGGAGCAAGAGAAGTCTTTTAATATCATTAAGAAAAAGTTTATGAATGCTCCTTTACTTGTTTTGCCTTGATTTTACTAATACTTTTAGAATTGAATGTGATGCATCAGGTGTATAAATTGGATGCGTCTTGACACAAGGGGGACGGCCAGTGGCGTACTTTAGCGAGAAGTTGAGTGGAGCGTCCTTGAATTATCCTACATACGACAAGGAGTTTTACGCATTGGTGAGAGTACTTGAGACATGGCAGCACTACTTGAGGCCAAAGGAGTTTGTGATTCATACGGATCATGAGTCCTTGAAGCATCCCAAGGGGCAACAAAAGTTGAATAGAAGACATGGCAAATGGGTAGCATTCGTGGAGACCTTTCCTTATGTCATCAAGTACAAGAAAGGTAAGGAGAATGTAGTCGAGGATGCGTTGTCACGAAGGTACATGCTATTAACTACTTTAGATTCTAAATTTTTGGGGTTTGAGCATGTGAAAGAGTTGTATGCGAGTGATGATTGTTTTGGTTAGATATATGCATCGTGTATGCGTGGTCCAAAGGATAAGTTTTACTTGCATGATGGCTATTTGTTTAAGTATGATAAATTATGCATTCCTAAAACTTCAATTAGAGAATTACTTGTTAGGGAAATGCATAGTGGTGGTTTACTTGCATGACGTACTATACGATGTTTAGATAAAGACCTTGAATATACTAGAGTGTATGTAAAATGTGTGTAACGCCCCGTTTTTATCTTAAATGAATTTGTTTGAGTTAATCAGAGATTACAGAGTTCTTGAGCCGGTTTGATTTTGATCAGGGTCCTTTTTACAAATTTTGGAAATTTCAGGGACTAAAACGCAATTATTGAGTTTTATATATTATCTACACTTGTGTTGACTATTCAAAGCATCCTCCTTCCTCCTCCAACCGAGAGCCTCCATTGTAGACGCCTTCTTGAGCTTTTGAGCTTTGGGATTTCAGTCCGAGCTCGATCCAGCCGTTGGAAATTAATTCTGAAGGCAGATTAGTGATCACAGCAGTGAGAGCTCTGTTATATCGTAAGTTCTTCTTCGATCCAATACATTCTAGTTTTTGGATGTTGTTAGAATCGTTCTAGATTCGAGTATGTTGTTCTTGACAGAGTTCTGATCGTTTATTATCTGTCGGTTTTGAAATAGAGTGACGTTCGGAATTGTTATGATTTTTGGAAGCTATTTTCAAAAATGTGAGTTTTGAGATTTGTTGGGTTTGTCTTGTTGTTGTTGTATTAGCATTGAGTTGAGTTGATATCGGTATTGAACTGCTGTCTGCATTGCCGGTTTGTTCAGTTTATAGCCGTTATGCCGTTGGTTTGAGTTTTGGGGATTTTGAACCGTTTTGAGTAGTTGGAACTTGGCTTATAAGTTGATCTTGGTTATTGATCATTCATTTGTCTCCATACAGATTCGTTTGGAGGTATCAAGCCCAGAGTTAGCAGCTGTTTGTTTGCTTCCGAGACTTGAACAAAGAACGGTATAGAGCATTTCCTTGAACCGTTGCCTTGTTGTTGTTAGATTGTATAGTTGTTGATACAGTCTCTTTTGTAGCGTATCCAGAATTGGAAGCTACTGCATTGAAAGGTAAAAGCAGTCATCGTAGCGGGATAGCATACTCGGGACTGTGGTTCTCGAGTTTTCCCTTTTGAAATCACGTACTTGCATCTACACTTGTTCTAGCATGAGGAACTTGTGTTTTGTTTGATTGTTTTGGCTTTTGTTAAATGGCTTATGTTTTATGTTTCTGTTATGCATTCATCTTGAGCCAATCTTGTTTTCAGCGGGCAGAACCGCCCTTTTTGTTTAGACGTTTGGGAACTATGACTGAGTGGCCAAGGTTGTAGTATTTCGCCTAGTGCTAGCATACTCATTATGGTTGCTCAAAGTCTAGAGGAGTGGGATACATGGAACCACCTCGATTGGGAGAGTCGGTGAGTCGGTACGTGATCTCATGCTCGGGATCCCAAAAGTAGAGCAGCACCCCCTTGTTATCAGAATCGATATCCTGGTTTTAAAGACATGCATATCTTTAGCTTCGACTTGAATATGTTGTTTTGATGGCATGTTGTATATCCATTATTTGATATGTTGCTTTTACTGGGATTATCATTCTCACCGGTTTTCCGGCTGTTGCTTTGTTTTGTATGTGTACTTGGCAACAGGTGGGGCAGGACCAAGTCAGAAGAGGCATGGTTAGCTTCAAGAGGGAGAGCTAGTAGTAAGACTCGGTTTAGAAGTCGTGTCAGCATGTTCATCTAGTTTAGATAGTAGCATGTTAGAATTAGAACTTCTTATGTTTGTATTCGTATTGTAATAGCCTTGTCGAGACATGATCGTTGCATGTTCTAGCCTTTTGGACATTTGATCAATTCTAGAACTTCACGTATTAATTGGAGAATTCATGATTGTAATGCATGATTATTAGTTGATGGTTTTGGACTTGAGTTTTAGCATGAATTCTGCTGTCCTGTTTCTGCTGTAGGAGGGCGCTCGAGCTGCATTTTTTAGCAGCCCGAGCGCACCCCATTCCGTGTATTGCAGTAGCGCCAAGGAGTAGGGCGCGCTCGAGCGGTAGTTTATGGCCGCCCGAGCGCAGCCCCTTTTAAAAAAAAAAATATTAAATTTCTTCTTTTGTTTTAGCTTTGCTTTTAGTTCTTAGATCTTGTATGCTTGATTATTGTTACTCCTTGATTAGATGTTTAGAACCGAGGTCTCACATTAAGTGGTATCAGAGAGTTAAGATTCTTGGTTGAACTAGAGTGAGCGGGTAGATCGAGTCTGCGTGTATTGGCTTCTCGCATGTGTTTGAATTATTTTAACTGGGTACTTAATTCCATGCGAGCATGCTTTATTATTGAGAGTTATTGAATTACATGGTTTTGTGATTTAATTTATAAAGCATGATCTACTTGAAATATAACTGTTTCTGTTATCGACTGGTATCCGGTATTCCAAGCGGTTGTAAGGGCACTGATTTTAGCGATTGGAATATCTCGTGTCCTAACCTTTGATTATCAGATGGGTCCTCATCGAGTGATAAACAGAAACACTCCACCAGTTATCCCTGCGACTGAGCAAGCTAGCACTGAAGTTGATCAGTTGGATGCTTCAGCGACTCCTATGGAAACCTTGCTGAAGAGGTTTCAGTCGTTCAATCCGCCGTTGTTGATGGGTTCAGAAAATCCAGTTGACTGTGAAAGTTGGTTGGATGATATGGATCAGTTGTTTGATTCCTTTGACTACACAGATGACCGCCGAATCAGGTTAGTAATTCATCAGCTGCGTGGTGGTGCTAAGAGCTGGTGAATCATGACAAAGAAAGCATTTGAGAGTAGAGGTACAGAGGTTACTTGGACTCTTTTCAAATCTGAGTTTTTTAAGCGGTTTTTCCCTATCTCGTATCGTAAGGATAAGGGAGCAGAGTTTGCAAATCTGAAGCAAGGGAATCTGAACATTGAAGAGTACGTGGCTAAGTTCGATAGTCTGTTGCATTTGGCACCGCTAATTGCTGGAGATGAAGAAGCAAAGGCAGATCAGTTTTTTAACGGGTTGAACCCCGATGTCTTCACGTTTGTCAACACCAACAGGCCTAGCAACTTTGCGGATGCCATGAATTACGCAAAGGGAGCAGAAGCAGGCTTGTGGAGGCAAAGAGGTAATCAGGGGGCACCTCAGCAGCAGAGGCAGTATCAGAACCAACCATCCCAGTACCAGAATCAGCCACCTCAACATCAGAACCAGCAGCAGAGGTATGAAGGTGGTAGCAGTGGGGGAAACAGAAAAGATCAGTACAAAGCAAGAGGTAAACAGTTCAAGAGGCAAGGAAACAGTTCGTCCAGTTCCAGTGGTTCGAAACAATTCGGTTCAGGACCGAGTTCTGGGTCATCATCCTTGTACTGCAGCAAGTGTGGAGGAAGACACTCACCGGATCAGTGTGTGGGAGTCTTCGGCAATTGTAACACCTGTCCGCAACCGGGACACTTTTCTAAAGTGTGCCCACAGCGTAACAGAGACAGAGCTCAGAGTGGGAGTTCGTCTAGACCTGCAGTTCAGCCGGAGAGGCAGTCGTCTGCAGTGCACTCTTTCCAGCCTCAGCAGCAGAACAGACAGGGAGGTAATTCTAGTGCGAATCAGCCTCCGAGACAGCAAGCACGAGTCTTTGCATTGACAGAGGATCAGGCTCAGGTAGCACCTGACGATGTCATAGCAGGTAACTGTTCGATTTTCTGTTATTCTGCTCATGTCTTGATAGATACGGGTGCTTCCCAATCTTTTATCTCTGAGAAATTCGTATTATTGCATGCTTTTACAACTGAATTGTTGCCTACAGTAGTAGCTGTTACTTCACCTTTGGGTGGAGGAATTATTTCTGTCAGACTAGTCAGGAACTGTGAACTTTGTTTTGAGGGGAATTTGTTAGAATTCGACTGTATTGTGCTTGGATTGTCAGATTTTGATTGTATTGTCGGTATAGATGCTTTGACCAAGTACAGGGCAACAGTCGATTGTTTTCTGAAGGTTGTCCGGTTCAGACCTGAAATGGCCGACGAGTGGAAATTCTTTGGTAAGGGTTCTCGATCTAGAATTCCTTTGATTTCAGTATTATCTATGACTCGTTTGCTACAGAAAGGTGCAGAAGGATTTTTGGTGTATGCCGTTGATGTACTGAAATCTAGCCCAGCTTTGGTCGATATACCAGTTGTTAGAGAATTTGCGGATGTGTTTCCGGAAGATGTTCCTGGATTGCCGCCTATTCGAGAAATCGAATTCAGCATTGACTTAGTGCCAGGTACTCAACCTATTTCAAAAGCTCCTTATCGTATGGCACTTGTTGAATTGAGAGAGTTGAAGGAGCAGTTTGAGGATTTGATTGCCAAGGGATACATTAGACCTAGTGTATCGCCTTGGGGTGCTCCTGTTCTATTCGTTCGAAAGAAGGATGGTTCTATGCGACTCTGTATCGACTACCGCCAATTGAATCAGGCTACAGTCAAGAACAGGTATCCTTTACCCAGAATAGATGACCTTTTTGATCAACTGCAGGGTTCTTCTGTCTATTCTAAGATTGATCTGAGGTCAGGCTACCATCAGCTGAGAGTGCGAGAGGAAGACGTTCCTAAGACCGCATTCAGGACGAGGTATGGTCACTTTGAGTTTATAGTCCTGTCGTTCGGTTTGACCAACACCCCAGCGGTTTTTATGGGTTTGATGAACCGTATCTTTCAGCGTTATTTAGATGAGTTCGTCATTATTTTCATCGATGATATTCTTATCTACTCGAAGAACCGTACTGACCATGCAGAGCACTTGAGAATCATCTTGCAGATTTTGCGAGTTGAGCAGTTGTTTGACAAGTTGTCCAAGTGTAAATTCTGGTTAGATCGAGTTGTTTTTCTCGGTCATATCATTTCTGAAGATGGGATTTCTGTCGATCCCAGCAAGATCGAAGCAGTTATGAATTGTCCTAGACCGACATCAGTACCTGAGATCCGAAGCTTCATGGGTTTAGCTGGTTATTACCGTCGTTTCATCGAAGGTTTCTCGTCTATTGCCAAGCCAATTACCCAGCTGACTCAGAAGAATGCGCCTTTTGTTGGACTCCAGATTGTGAGGCTAGCTTCATTGATCTGAAGAGGAGACTGACCAGTGCTCCAATTCTTTTTATTCCAAAGGGTACTGGAGGTTTCACAGTCTATTGTGATGCTTCTAACCGAGGCTTGGGTTGTGTTCTTATGCAGCATAAGCATGTGGTGGCGTATGCATCGAGGCAGCTGAAACTGCACGAGACTCGTTATCCGATTCATGATCTGGAACTAGCTGCGATTGTCTTTGCACTGAAAATCTGGCGTCACTATCTTTATGGTGAGTCTTTCGAGATCTTTTCTGATCATAAGAGCCTTAAATATTTGTTTTCCCAGGCAGAGCTAAATATGAGACAGAGAAGATAGTTAGATCTGTTGAAGGATTTCGACTGTGAGATCAAGTATTATCCGGGGAAGTCGAATGCAGTTGCAGATGCCTTGAGCTGAAAGCTTTGTTCTTTATCTCTTTCTACTATTGGTGTTTCTAAATTGATCGATGATTGTTGCACTTCTGGTTTAGAGTTTGAGACAGATAGGGAGACTATCAGAGTGTTTGCTATTCAAGCGGAACCGGAGTTGTTTGTTGAAATCAGAGAAGCACAGAAGTCTGAGCCGAGCATTCAGGTTTCAGTAGAGAAAGTCAGATCTGGGCATCAGTCTGAATTCCAGGTTAGAGATGAAGTCTTGTTTGTGAATAACCGTCTTGTTGTGCCTGATGTTTCGGAGTTGAGACAGCGTATTCTCCGAGAGGCTCATTGCAGTCGGTTCAGCATTCATCCTGGAGGTCGTAAGATGTACAACGGTCTGAAGAGTCAGTTCTGGTGGAAGAGAATGAAGAGCGACATTGCGAGGTTTGTATCTCGGTGTTTGAATTGTCAGCAAGTGAAAGCAGAACGGAAGCGACCAGGAGGTCTGTTGCACAGTTTATCTGTTCCTGAATGGAAATGGGATCACGATCCGTTCGAGGATGCGATGCCATTTGGGTAGTGATCGACCGATTGACGAAGTCTGCGTGTTTTATTCCGTACAGGATGACGTATCATCATGATCATATGGCTGAGTTGTATGTTAGCAATGTTGTGAGATTGCATGGTGTGCCGAAGTCGATCGTTTCAGACAGAGATCCTAGATTCACTTCTCACTTTTGGCACAGTCTTCAGGGGGCACTTGGTACTCGATTGCATCTGAGTACAGCTTATCATCCTCAGACCGATGGACAGTCAGAGCGGACTATCCAGACGTTAGAGGATATGCTGCGAGCGGTAGTGCTAGACTTTGGCACTAGTTGGCAGGATTCTTTGCCTCTTGTCGAGTTTTCTTACAACAACAGCTTCCAAGCGAGTATCGGTATGGCGCCTTTTGAGGCATTGTACGGTAAGAAATGCCGATCTCCGTTGTTTTGGGATGATTTGTCCGAGTCACTAGATTTGGGACCGGATATGCTTAGAGATATGGCAGAGCAGGTTAAGATCATTCAGACCAGAATGAAGTCAGCTCAAGATAGACAGGAGAAGTATGCGAACGTCAGACGTAGACCTCTGAGTTTTGAGCAGGGAGACCGTGTATTCCTTAAGATTTCTCCGTTCAGAGGCACTGTCAGATTCGGTAAGAGAGGGAAGTTATCTCCGAGATTCATCGGGCCGTACGAGATTCTCGAGAAGATAGGAGATCTTGCCTACAGACTTGCACTTCCTCTGTCTTTATCTGGTATTCACGACATTTTTCACGTCTTTATGCTGCGAAAGTATCAACCAGATATTTCTCATATCCTTCAGTCTGACGAAGCCGAGTTAGACGAGACTCTGAGCTATTTTGAACGACCGATTCAGATCCTTGATCGGAAAGTAAAGCAACTCAGAACCAAGTTGATTCCGTTGGTGAAAGTGCAGTGGAGCCGTCACGGAGTCGAGGAAGCGACTTGGGAGACAGAGTCTGACATGAGACAGCGTTTTCCAGAGTTATTCGGATGACGTGAGTTCTTCTTACTGTCTTTAGTTCTTTATTCTATCTTATGAGTTGTGGTTCTTGTTGATTTCGAGGACGAAATCTCTTCTTAGTGGGGGAGAATTGTAACGCCCCGTTTTTATCTTAAATGAATTTGTTTGAGTTAATCAGAGATTACAGAGTTCTTGAGCCGGTTTGATTTTGATCAGGGTCCTTTTTGCAAATTTTGGAAATTTCAGGGATTAAAACGCAATTATTGAGTTTTATATATTATCTACACGTGTGTTGACTATTCAAAGCATCCTCCTTCCTCCTCCAACCGAGAGCCTCCATTGTAGACGCCTTCTTGAGCTTTTGAGCTTTGGGATTTCAGTCCGAGCTCGATCCAGCCGTTGGAAATTAATTCTGAAGGCAGATTAGTGATCACAGCAGTGAGAGCTCTGTTATATCTTAAGTTCTTCTTCGATCCGATACATTCTAGTTTTTGGATGTTGTTAGAATCGTTCTAGATTCGAGTATGTTGTTCTTGACAGAGTTCTGATCATTTATTATCTGTCGGTTTTGAAATAGAGTGACGTTCGGAATTGTTATGATTTTTGGAAGCTATTTTCGAAAATGTGAGTTTTGATATTTGTTGGGTTTGTCTTGTTGTTGTTGTATTAGCATTGAGTTGAGTTGATATCGGTATTGAACTGCTGTCTGCGTTGCCGGTTTGTTCAGTTTATAGCCGTTATGCCGTCGGTTTGAGTTTTGGGGATTTTGAACCGTTTTGAGTAGTTGGAACTTGGCTTATAAGTTGATCTTGGTTATTGATAATTCATTTGTCTCCGTACAGATTCGTTTGGAGGTATCAAGCCCAGAGTTAGCAGCTGTTTGTTTGCTTCCGAGATTTGAACAAAGAACGGTATAGAGCATTTCCTTGAACCGCTGTCTTGTTGTTGTTAGATTGTATAGTTGTTGATACAGTCTCTTTTGAAGCATATCCAGAATTGGAAACTACTGCATTGAAAGGTAAAAGCAGTCATCGTAGCGGGATAGCATACTCGGGACTGTGGTTCTCGAGTTTTCCCTTTTGAAATCACGTACTTGCATCTACACTTGTTCTAGCATGAGGAACTTGTGTTTTGTTTGATTGTTTTGGCTTTTGTTAAATGGCTTATGTTTTATGTTTCTGTTATGCATTCATCTTGAGCCAATCTTGTTTTCAGCGGGCAGAACCGCCCTTTTTTTTTAGACGTTTGGGAACTATGACTGAGTGGCCTAGGTTGTAGTATTTCGCCTAGTGCTAGCATACTCATTATGGTTGCTCAAAGTCTAGAGGAGTGGGATACGTGGCAAGGGCTTAGTAAGTGGATCAGCGATATTGTCTGCAGAGGCCACTCTCTCGACAGTGATGTCTCCTCTTTCCATGATCTCCCGGATGATGTGGTATTTCCTCAGTACGTGTTTGGATCTTTGATGAGACCTTGGTTCCTTTGCCTGAGCAACGGCACCCGTGTTGTCACAGTACACCGGGACTGGACCAACAGATTCAGGAATAACGCCCAACTCTTGGACGAAATTCCTCATCCAAACGGCCTCTTTAGCAGCAGCTGATGCCGCAATGTATTCTGCCTCAGTGGTGGAATCCGCTGTGGTGTCCAGCTTGAAACTCTTCCAAGAGACAGCACCGCCATTGAGCATGAACACAAATCCAGAGGTTGACTTCGAGTCATCCACGTCACTTTGGAAGCTAGAGTCGGTATAGCCTTCCAATTTCAGTTCTCTTCCTCCATAAACCATGAATACATTCTTAGTTCTTCTCAAGTACTTAAGAATATCCTTCACGGCTTTCCAATGCATTTGACCGGGATTGGCTTGATATCTGCTCGTGACACTCAGAGCAAATGCCACATCCGGTCTGGTGGATATCATCCCATACATGATACTCCCTATGGCTGACGCATATGGTATGTGTGTCATTTTCTCTATCTCTTCGTCAGTCTTGGGACACATAGACTTGGATAGAGAGACTCCATGACACATAGGTAGATGTCCTCTCTTGGACTCATCCATTGAAAATCTTTTCAATATAGTGTCGATGTAGGTAGCTTGAGTAAGTCCTATCATTCTCTTAGATCTATCTCTATAGATCTGTATCCCTAGAATATAGGACGCCTCACCCAAATCCTTCATCGAGAATCTACCTGATAACCATATCTTTGTTGACTGCAACATCCCTACATCATTCCCAATGAGTAAGATGTCATCAACATAAAGTACTAAGAATGTCACAGCATCCTTAACTACTTTTTTGTACACGCACGGTTCCTCCGGGTTCTTGATGAAACCAAAATTCTTTATTGTTTCATCAAATTTCTGGTTCCAACTTCTTGATGCTTGTTTGAGACCATAGATCGATCTTTGAAGCTTGCATACCTTATGCTCGCTTCCCATGGATGTGAATCCCTCGGGCTGCATCATATAGATTTCTTCCTTAATGTTTCCATTAAGAAATGCAGTCTTCACATCCATTTGCCATATCTCATAGTCATACCATGCTGCTATGGCAATAAGAATTCTTATGGACTTGAACATTGCGACTGGTGAAAAAGTTTCATCATAGTCAACTCCTTGTCTTTGAGTATAACCTTTTGCCACCAATCGTGCCTTGTAGGTCAGTACCTTTCCATCAGGCCCAAGTTTTCTCTTATAGATCCATTTACACCCTATTGGAACAATTCCATCGGGAGGATCTACTAAAGTTCAAACTTGGTTTGTATGCATCGAATCTATTTCCGACTGCATAGCTTCAAGCCATAAATTCGAATCCGCATAAGAAATTGCTTCCTTGAAGTTTCTTGGATCACATCCAATGTCGGGTTCACTTTGATCCCCTTCAAGAAGAAAACCATATCTAATAGGAGGCCTAGAAGTCCTCTCGGATCTTCTAGTAATAGGCGTGTCAATCAATGGTTCTTGAGGTGTAGGATCATTATTTTGTATCTTGGGTTCTTCTCGAATTTCTTCGAGTTCCATCATCTTGCCTTTCTTATCCAATAAGAACTCCTTCTCCAAGAAGGTGGCATTCCTTGAAACAAACACTTTTATTTCAGTAGGATGATAGAAATAATATCTGATTCAATTCTTCGGATACCCTACAAAATAACATAATGTGGATCGACTATCCAACTTATCTCCCGCTATCTGCTTTACGTAAGCAGGACATCCCCAAATCCTCAAGTACGAATACTTAGGAGCTTTGCCATTCCATAACTCGTATGGTGTTTTGTTCACTGCTTTAGTGTGAACGTTGTTCAACAACAATACCGCCGTTTCAAGAGCATAGCCCCAAAACGAAGGTGGGAGCTCAGTGAAGCTCATCATGGATCGAACCATTTCCAACAAAGTTCGATTGCGACGCTCCGAAACACCATTAAGCTGAGGTGTCATAGGAGGAGTCCACTGAGAGAGAATCCTATTCTCTTTTAGATAGCTCAAAAACTCGGTACTCAAGTATTCTCCACCTCGATCTGATCGAAGTGCTTTAATCCATTTACCTAGTTTGTTTTCTACTTCAGCCTTGAATTCTTTGAACTTTTCAAATGATTCAGACTTATATTTCATCAAATATAAGTACACATACCTAGAATAATCATCAGTAAAGGTAATGAAGTAGGTGTGACCAAATTTTGTACCAATACTAAATGGTCCGCAAACATCCGTATGGATCAAATCCAATAGATTTTGACTACGCTCAGGTTTTCCTTTGAAAGGAGATTTAGTCATTTTTTCTTTCAGGCAGGACTCACAAGTAGCTAGAGAGTTAATATCAGACATATCAAACATGCCCTCGCCCACTAGCTTGTTCATCCTCCTTGAGAAAATATGACCTAGCCTAGCATGCCAAAGGTTTGCCGGGTTTTGACTATCGATTTTCCTTTTGTTCGTTGTTACCGGTTTATCAACATAATTTATTGGAACGTCTTTTAATTTTAAGTTATATAGATCATTTTCAAGTTGTCCATTTCCAATCAAACATTCATTCTTGTAAATATTGCAAATCCCATTCACAAAATTGCAAGAAAAACCATCTCTATTAAGCATAGAAACAGAAATAATGTTTTTAATCAAGTCTGGAACAAATAAAACATCTCTCAAAAGTAACTTAAAATCGTTCTGCAAAATTAAATAAACGTCTCCCACAGCTTTGGCTTCAACTCTAGAACCATTTCCGAGCCTCAGCTGGGTCTCACCCATTCTAAGCTTGCGACTTCTTGTCATCACCTGCAAATCATTGCAAATGTGAGATCCACATCCGGTATCCAATACCCAAGAAGTAGTATTAAGTGAAACATTTATTTCAATATAAAACATACCCTTCGCAGTTCGCAACTGCTCTAGATATTCCTTGCAGTTACGTTTCCAATGACCGGGTTTCTTGCAGTGATGGCAAACATCCTTGGACTTTTCCATGTTTGAAGCCTTTGTCTTGTTCTTCTTCTCGGGTCCGGTTTTCTTGGATGGGGCAGAACGTTTCTTACCCTTTGTACTTGGCCCCTTCTTAGCAGAAGAAGAGGAGCCCACCAATTGAACCGGTTTATCCTTCTTTAAAGTGGCTTCATAAGTTACAAGCATATTGACCATCTCTTCAAGGGAGGCCTCTATCTTGTTCATATTGAAATTCACCACAAAACCATCAAACGATGAAGGAAGAGAGAGAAGTAATAAGTCCACATTGATTTCATGCTCCAATACCAAATCAAGCGTTACCAACTTCTGAATGAGCCAAATCACGCATACCCCATGATCACGGACCGAAGTCCCTTCACGCATGCGACACGTCATTAACTCTTTCACAGTAGCGAACCTTTCAGCTCTCGATTGAGCCCCAAAAAGTTCCTTGAGTTGTACATGAATGTCAGCAGCATTCACGGTATCCTCAAATCGCCTCTGGAGTTCATCAGACATCGAAGCTTGCATATAGCATTTGGCCTTGATATCATGGTCCCACCATTTATCAAGTTTGGCCAACTCTTCCGGACTTATATCAGCTGGTGCTTCCTTCGGAGGAGATTTTTCTAACACGTAGAGCATCTTCTCCAAGGTCAAGACAATCTTCAATTTACGGAACCATTCCATATAGTTTGTGCCAGTCAGTTTATTTTGTTCGAGAATAGAGAATAGTGGATTGCACGAATTCATCTTAATGAAATACTGAAAAGAAACAGACAATAATCAGTGATTGTTTAATTAATTTACTAAGACATAAAATAGGCGAAATTTATTTTATGAATCTCACTCCCACTATTTTAACGATTTTACTACCCTCTAGTGAAAACGAGAAACATTTTCTTTAGTGGGAACATGGAGTCCAATTGACAAACTATAGTCCCGAATAATATCAGCCAACCATAATTTTCAAAAGGTAGAGCCCAATTGCTTCCAAAGAAACCTCCATGTTTTTACCTCATGTCCAATAAGGGCCCAATAATATGACGCCGTTTATTGTGGCATGTCAAGATGACCCATCAATATCAAGTTGTGATGGACGGTCGCCATGTGGATCCCCAATAATATGAGCCAATTCCATGGGAGTTCCATCCAACTTACAACATGTGTCGATCCAATGTACAACTTTCCGACGAACGGGCCCCCCCAATAATATGAGCCGGACCGTATCCGCGGGTAGCATCTCATACATTGATCGTTGATGGAAGGTAGGAACATTTAAACAATATTTAAATTTCCTTTATTTATCTTGATATCAATTTTAAATCATATTTATAATGAGGGATTTTAATTTTGAAAATTTGTCTCATGATTTAAAATTTGTATGCTTGCGGGATTCATACAATTTAGTCTAAACATGCATACAACGATAATATCATATATTATATTTTAGGATGATCGATTCCATTACTAATCGACCCGTGGTTGCCAATCACGAGTCTAAGTCCAATCCTAGGTGATATGCAAGTATGCAATGCAATCCTATTACATTGTGCTTCCAATTTACATTTCTTCAGTCTTTATCCTTGCTTGCTGGTCCCACCTCCATCTTCAAAAACTCCCACTATTTCTAGTGAATTTACAATAAATTACAATGACAAATAAAGGGATACATTGTAGGGGTGGGAACGGGCCATTAACCAGGCCCACTTTTATTACAAATGACAATTCATATTGGGCCATAAACCAGGCCCATTAATAAATCCAACAACAATAAAAACAAATGTAAATTCCCTAACATACACCTACAAAATTGGTCATGGTAATCGATCATCCTTATCCAATAATATTTAATTAAAAATTAATTTATTGGATAACATGAAATGGCAATTAAATTAAAAAGGATAAAATCATATTCCATATATAAAATCTTATTTTACATACAAAATCATATTTTACCTTTTTATCAAATAAAATCATATTTTACATATAAAATCCAATTTTATACATAAAATCATATTTTACTCAATATTTCTATAAGATCATATCTTATCATCAATTGTACCAAAAATAATTAATTTCATAAAATCTGATTTAACGGATAAAATCTATAAATTTTCCAAAAATTCAAATTTATCCAAAAATCAATTTTAAAATTTTCGGACTCGAACAATTCGATCCGACGCCTCGTGGACCAATCAAAAACAATTTTCGATCGGACCAAAAATAGAATTTTAACATGTTAAAATTTTAATTAAAAATAAAAATTAATTTTCCCGGGCCGCCCGGGACGATCCCGGGCAGCCCGCGCCCCAAAAGGGGCTCGGGCCGGGCAGCCCGTCGCTGCCCTTGGGCAGTGATCCAATCGCTGCCCTTCCCGGGTTTGCCCATTAATTTTAAAATTTTAAAATCCTTTTGTTTTAAAAAACCAAGGCTTAAAAATTTTGTACAATCGATTAATTTAATCGCTTGATCTGAGCAACCTGGCTCTGATACCACTGTTGGAACACGGTGTTTAGATCAATCAGAATTGATACTCGGTGCAGCGGAAGTTTTAAAATTTTATATGGAACGATTCCATATCATGGGTATCAAAACTTTACGATTAAATTGTGCGTGTAAAAATTAAATAACAATTAAATTTTTACCTTGAATCTCGAAATGAGATTATGGACACCAACAAATAACTCTGCTCTTGTTGTATATCCCAGGAACTGATGGACGAACAATTCTTCAATCAGGTCCATGAACAGAATTCGAATCCCTCTGATAGATTGCACTAGAAAATATATCAGAAGTTTCTACGAAGAGAATTAACGAATTTTATCCGTTAAACCAGACTGCAAATTCGAAATTAACAGACTGGATTTCAGAGATAAAAACAAAGAGAGGGGGGCGGCCACTCTAGGTCTCAAAACCCTAGTGTTCGAAAATTATGAGACTTGTTTCTAATTTCTGCACTGCAATAACTTATTTATAATGTGGGCTGCTAACAGCTTAGGGCCCATTAGTCATAAGTTAAAGTCTGACAAGCAAAGCCTGCATATTCAGAAATTAATATAAAATTCATCGTGACTCAGATTGATAAACCAATTTCACCAATGTGCACATATACCATTTCTGCATCTTTTAAAGTCAAGATAAATTTTCTGAATCCGAATTCAGTGATTTCCAAAAATGCCCATCCCTATGTCATTTTAGGAAATCTTACTCTTCTACTTATTTGTTCATTAAATTTAACTCTTTAAATTTAACTATCTCAACGGTAATTAGAAATCCATTACTTGTGTGACCCTCAATGGTTCAGGGATACAGCTAGCCGTGGGCTCACAACTCCTTGTGACTCGGAACAACAATTTCCGACTTGCCCATCGACTCATGGTAAGAGCGCCTAGCAACATCGCCCCATGATTCCCTAGGTATCACTGATAGTGCCTGCAAGAACCAATAGATTTTGGTTAGCATACAGTACGGTCCCTTCATCCATATATCCCGATCGAATCAACAACCATTGGTAAATCGAGAGTCGTTCGAGATTCGATAACTATGCAATGCATCTTGAAGATCAAATAGTGACATCGCATGTGCTACTAAGAAACCATTTCTTAAAACACATCATGTACTCTGGCCAGAGATTCGTCACACTAATATCTCCTCAGATTGCATAGGATATCCACACTAGCAAGTATGTGGTGAATCCTTGACAACAAAGCATCGACTCCTATATGTGTCGTAACTTTACCCAATCCCGACACCTGATGACCCCAATAGATTCGTTAAACGAGTCAAAGTACAGTACTAGCATATAGAGTCTCAATGATGTTTCAAGTAGTAAGGACTAATGGTGTATAACCAAAACCGCGAACTTTATCCACTCGATAAGTGATAACCACTTGGAAAGTCCGGATAGGGTAGTTCGATCATTCATCGTATGAATATCCATTTGCATGCTTTGAACATCTCTATGTTCCATACCAATGAAACGTGGTACTCGGCATCGCAAATGCTAGTCTCAATCTCGAGCGATCCTTATCCTTATTAACGGACGGCTCAATCGACTAGGAACTGTTTAGAATATACAGTGACTATAAGATGTGTTTCATGATAGTCATCCCCATGTGCCACCACATCTTACATACACTATAGTATATTCAAGGTCTTCATCTAAACATCTTATAGTATGTCACAACATAATAATATGATAAAAGATAAAGTAAATGCCATTATAAAAGTGTAAATTATATTAAACAAAATATTGTTTATACATAGAGTCATAAAAGCCCTTAGCCACAAGTTGGCTCACCGGGCACCCACTCTTTCAAGACTTCCCTCTCCTCCACCATCAGGCATATGCTCAATTATCATGCCATGACCGACTGGTACAAGAACCCTGACAGCCGTCACCTTTTTGAGCATGACCGTGATCCTCCAGTCCCACCACCTACAGCTGCAGAGGGAGCCCTAGATGCTCGAGTGTATGAAGAGGCCGCTCTTGATCTACCTGCTGTTCTTACTGATGCGCCCCATCCACAGACCCGAGCACCGAGACACGTTGGGTCTTTTCTGCTATTTTTGACTTTATGGTTTCCTTGAGCAGTCGGTTGGCTCTCTTGGTGCACCATGCTAGGACACAGTCCTACTCCGCCGATGTTCACGCTCAGCCTTTTGATCGTTCTGCTTTGGATGACCTTGAAGATTCGGCCTCTACTTCAGATGAGGAGTAGTTTGGAGTTGTTATGATGGTGTTGTTTTGGAAATTTTAGGTGTTTTTTTGTTGTCTATGAACTATATCTTTCTTGTGTTTATTTGCTGCAGTCGCATATTTTAGCATATTTTGCGGATAATATAGCATGTTCTAGTTATGTTTTGTGTTTTAACTGTTGTTGCACTCTACCGCCTTTATTTGCTGGAGTTGTTTAATGGATATTATGGTTAAGCACTTGGTTTTGTCCACTCCCTGTGTCATTTTTTAGATGCTTATTTGTGTGCTTGCGTGCGTATTTTTCCCACTTTACGCGTGTTGGTTGGTTGTATTGTTATTTTTGTTCAAGATGCCACCCTCTCATTGTTTTTGCATGATCATCGACATTTTTCAGGGAAGCGTTTTTGCTATTGCTCATTCTTTTATTTATTTTTTGAATACTTAACCTTGAAAACAGTGTCGTTTTTTTTAAAAGTGTGGAGGGTGGATAGTTCATTACACTATGTTTCACATCACTTAGCAACACTTTTAAAAAGAGAGATGAGTATCTTTTGAGGCACCGCACTTGTGGTTTACATGACATACCAATTAGTTTGCCAGATTTTTTATCACTTGAGAAACTGTTTCATGCTTAGAACTGAATGAGATTATCTGTAGTTGCAAGGAGAGACTTTGATATGAACTAGTCTTGCATTGACTTTATGAGACATCCTTCATTAACTTTTGTCAGACTTGTGCAAATTAATTGTGAATTGGTAAAAGGTGATCTCATGAAAAAATAAAAAAAATTTGAAGCAGTTATCCCTAGAACTTGTTTGATTAGTCCTCAAAGCAAAAATTTGAACGATTGTTACTTAGGGATGATTTAGGCGATCTTTGGACCATTTGAACCTTTTGAGCCTATTTGATGCATCACTTTTGTCCCTAGTAACCCCATTGAGCTTGATAAAATCGAATGGTGTGTGCCAATGGCACACAATTAGATCCAATTCTTCATTTCTTTTGTCCCACATTGACTACCTGATTTTCAGCCTATACACTAGCTTTCCTACCTATGTTTTGAGAGAAACAAAACCCTTTAGCGCTTTTAAATTTACATTAACTCCAAGTTGATTCATAGAAAAATATTTGATGGAGTTGGTCAATTATTCCTGAAAGAAAGAATGGATTGAATGAGAAAACAATTGTGTATGGCATGGAAAATACCCAAAATAATTCAAAGGGTATTGAAAAAAAAGGAAAGTAGAAGAGAGAAAAGGGGATTGATGTTGTTGAGTGAAAATAATGTGATGAAATTCAATAAACGATGGAAATTAGTGCTATTTAATTGCACTAAATGACAAATTTGTTTTTTGTCTCTCACTTTTGATTTCCTATCGTTTATTGTAGCCGTGAGTCGTGGCCTAACGTTATAAGCTTAAAAGGCCTATTAACGAAGTCATATTCGTTTCACATTTAGTAGAGAGGGATATGAAACACAAGCATATGGGGATTAGAAAAAAATTATATTTATATGATGAATAAACATGAGGGATCCTTGAACCGAATAACTTTTGAGGAGTATAAGTTCTGACACTCACACTACACACGTCTCATTATGTTGATCTTTTCTGGGTAGTGTTCGAGTTTTGAATTGCGACGAAAGAGAGGCTTGTGATTTTTAAAGTATGAGCTTTTGACTGGTCTTGACAAGATTTGTAGATTGAAAGGCTTTGATTGTGCCACTTTGTGTTGTAAATCATTGATATTTGTCATCTCTAATTCTCTTTTAATTTGTTCGAGGACGAACAAAAGCTAAGTGTGGGGGGTTTGACAAACACGAATTCTATAGTATATTTGGCAGTTTATTTTGTCGTATTCGTGCTTATATGGCATTTTTATTATGAGTTTTGCGAATAAATCGTCATACTTTTCTGTGTTTGTAGGTTTAACTAAAATTTGATAAGACTTAAATATTTAATAAAAAGTCAAACAATGTGATGCCATGTTGGAGCTTTGCCGGGAGTCGAGGAAAATGGAGGAAATTTTGAGGTTTAATGCACTAACCCCGTGCATATTCTGGAAGGGGGTCCGTGCATTTTGTTTGAAAAAGGCATTTGTCCAGTAAAATACACAGACCATGTGCATCTTCTGGATCAACCTCCATGCATATGTTTTGTCAAAAATTCCGAGGCAGAAGACACCCGGAGGTGGAAACGAACCTGTGTCCAAGGTCCGTGCGGTTTCTGTTCATAAGATATAAAATACCCAGAGGTATGCACGGACCCATGTTCGGGGTCCATGCATATGTCGCAGATTCTGAAAAATATATTGCCCAGATTTTGGAAATTCCGGAACTCTTTTATTTTTGGCAAGATTGCACACTTATTTTGGACGAAAAATAAGGCTTTTTGAGGGGAAGTATAAATATAATCAATCCCTAACTTGAATAGACTTTTTCCCGATTTTTGGAAGACGATTAGAGACTGAGAAAGAGAAGAATGAAGAACACAAGCAAGACCGCGCACCATTGCTGAGATTTTCTTATTCTTCTTCTTCTTCTATTTTATTTGTTATGAATTCAAATATGAGAACTTTGTCTCATTTTGATATTATGGAGTAGTCGTCTTTTGACCGGGCCATGATAGGGCCAGACTATCGATTCTTTTTCATGTTTGGATTGATTGATTTTTTATTTATGATATATTTATTGATTAATATTTACACAGAATTCATGCATTTAATCTGGTCAATTGATTGCATGTTTGTTGTTCGATCTGGACTTGAAAAATAAAAGATTGATATTAGCTTCAAAAATATTGATCAACACATGATTAAACCAACTAGAAATAGTATTCGGTTTCAGTATGCGATTTTAGGCGAAAGCTAAAATTCCATAGTTGAGAATGCGTTTTTATTTAATTAAATTCAAGTAGAAATAATTGGAATGTTAAATGAAAATAGGATTGTTAATTCTAGAATAGATTAATAATTATTTTAGGGAATTTCATCGTGAATATGAATAATTTTTGCTTGATTAAATCCAATACATGAGAATTATTTATGTCTGGTACCGTTGTGTGTTCCTGGTCATTTTCCTGAAATTTGAATTTATCTGGAATTTATTCTGCAATTTAATTTAATTAAATTCTTGGCTTTAGAGTATTTTATTTAATTTTAATTAGTAGTTAATTAATTCATAAAAATCCCTCATTTTATTTAGCCTAGATTAAATTGAATAATTTATATCTTATTATTTAAAAAATAGTCTCCGTGGAATCGACTTGGACTCTGTCCAACTATATTATAATTTGACCAAGCACACTTGCTAGAATTCCCAACCAAAATTGTCGGTCAGCAAGGTAACATCATAGCTCGTATTAGCATCCTCAGGTATGATGCCTACTCGCCTAACAAATTCTTGATAGATAAACTAATGTGTAGCTCCTGAATCTAGCAACGCATACGTAGGATTACCCCTAACGAGAATCTTCCCTGCACTAACAAAATGTTCCAACGAGCATACAATTTAAGAATAATTAATTAAAGTCATAATTCATATTAATTCCCTTAAACACACTATTACCCAATTACTAGACATTTCCCTTATACTACACATGCAAGAACAATTAACCCAAACAATATCACATAAATACGAAATTCCCATGCAATCCTAATAATTATGCAAACTATCGAATCTTAAATACAAAAGTTAGGATTACCCGTGATCAAAGATGTGTCTGGGTCAGCCTCCTCTGCCTGCATGACAAAAACACGCCCCTGGATATTCCTCGCAGTAAGACAGTTCATTGCAACGTGACCTGATAGCTTACACTTGTAGCAGACTCCCGTACCATACATGCACTGCCCCGAATAAGGCTTCTGACAAGTCTTGCACAAAGGAACACCTACGGGATTTGGGGCGGCTGCCCCTCTCTACTGCGACCTCTGCTAGACCTGATGCTTCTGCTGCGGTTTGGAAGGATTCGGGCCCTTAGCTGGCTCAGTGACCTGCTTCTTTGCCGGATGCGAAGACTTGCCTCTGAAAGGCTGCTGAAACTATCTCTTAAGCTAATAATCTTCCTGCATCTCCTTCATCCCCTATTCGGACCTCAATGCCCGATTCACCTCCGTCCTATAGTTTGCCACATCGGCCATGAACACATCATGCTTGATGTCTGGTCGCAGTCCATCCATAAATTGCCTCAACCTCTCACGTGATCGCAATTCATAACTAAGTATACTTAAAATTCTCATAACTTAAATCATTAAAGCATAAATTCTAATCCCCATAAATATAATTATTGTACCGACCCTACCCGGATCCACTATCGTAATCAGAGTTAATGAAGCGCATGCAATAAATACCTAAAGCGTAAGGAGTGGATAAATTAAATACAACAAATCCAATCGTCATAATACAATCGACGATAAAAAAAGTGTATAAATACTCTTATACAACAAAATCGAAGGTTCAGGGTAAACAAATCCCTACCCTCTAAACTCACTCCCTCGGATCCTCAATCCTGCTGAGAGCCGCCCAGACCATCCAGCCTCAAACCTGCCCCGCCACAAAGTACACCACAATATCCAAACACAGGGGTGTGAGCGACTACGCTCAATACATAAGAAATGATATAAGTACAAATGTGCGAACAAAGATGACTTTAAAATCTCAAGTAAAACACTTGCTCATGGTGCCAGGAATATACTGTATCGGCTAGAGAGTGACCCCGCGGGGTACTCATATATTCTATACCATGGCTGAGCCAACCCCATCCTAACCCAAATCCAAAACAGGATACAAGTCCCATATGGAAACTGTCATACCTAACTCGAGTCCAACATGAGATCAATGTTCCCTATGGAGACTGTCAATGACTCACATCTCTCGAGATGCAGTCATACGTAAAATCATGCATGTGCTAAGGCGATAAAACATTCTAAAACATGATAAAACATATAGCACATATTTATGCAACATACATGCAAATATATCATGATGTCTATCTCGGTCAGTACTTACGTACCTCTAACACTGCAGGAAAATCCTAGCATCACTGGTCTAGATCCCACTCCTACTAGTCCAGTCTACTGTTACTACAATGAAAAAACCCATGCATCATTAATTAAGATCTAAAAGCCTTAACTAAGATATTGCATACTCCTAAATATTTTTAGGAATCCAAGGTTATACCTGCGTCCGTCGTCAGCCCTTTGCTGCCGCTTGCCTCAAAACTAGGCCACAGCTCCGCTACGACGCTTGGATCGCTATGCCACTTCCGGATTCCCCATAAGAAGTGTAGAAATTCCTAGATCTAAGTTAGAAGCCTAGAAAACAGAGAGAAGAGGGAACTTGGTGCGATCAGAATGAATCCTCGCGCCCCTATTTATAGACGAAGTTCGGGCCGTTCAAACCAAGTTCGGAGCCTCCGAACACGATCGGAGCATCCGATCCCGACTTTGGGGCATCCGAAGTCCCATCAATGCATCAGCCATGACTTCACCTTACTGATGTAAGCGATGACGTGTGCCCTGATCCCGATCGAACCTCCCAATCTTGCTGACGGAGCCTTCGATCCTGATCGGAGCCTCCAATCTTGGCTTCGGAATGTCCAAACCACTTCGGATCCCCCGAACTTCTCTACGGACCGTCCGATCCATCTTGGGTTATTTACGTAAGTTTTTAGTAATTATTAACTTCATTAAGTTAATTAATTTTGGGTCACTACATTCTCCCCCACTTAAGAAATATCGTCCACGAAATTTAAGCCTAAAGGAACGAAAAACATTTAATCTAAAATATTCTTTATTACAACTGAACAAGTACAAATTTGAGACAAAGTAGTGCAAAATCTTAAAACAACTCGGGGTGCTTGGTTCGCATCCGGCTCTCTAACTCCTAAGCAGCTTCCTCTGTGCCTCTGCGCTGCCACTGTACCATCACCAACGGTATGCACTTATTACGAAGCACCTTGTCCTTCCTATCTAGAATCCGTAGGGGTCTCTCCATATACGACAGATCCTGATCTAATTGCACCTCAGTCGGATGCAAGATATGTGATTCGTCTGCCACGTACTATCTCAACGAGGACAAGTGGAACACATCATGGATCCCTGAAAGATCTGGTGGCAATGCTAGATGATAAGCCACGTCCCCAACCTTCTCGAGAATCTCAAAAGGACCAATAAATCTTGGTGTCAGTTTACCCTTGCGACCGAAACTCATCACATTCCGAAAAGGTGACACGCGTAAGAATACATGCTCTCCTACCTCGAAGTGTAACGGCCTCCGGTGAGTGTTTGCATAGCTAGCTTGTCAATCCTGGGCCGCCTTAATCCTGCGTTGGATCAACTCCACTACATCAGTCATCTGCTGAATCATTTGAGGTCCCTCAACCTGACGCTCGCCAACCTCGTCCCAAAACAGAGGTGTACAACAAAGACATCCATAAAGAGCATCAAATGGTGTCATGTCAATGCTGCGATGGTAACTATTGTTGTAAGAGAACTCCACCAACGTTAAATGATCATTCCATGCTGAACCAAAATCCATCACCGATGCGCGAAGCATATCCTCCAATGTGCGAATAGTACGCTCGGACTGTCCTTCTGTCTCAGGATGATAAGCCATACTCAAGCTCAAAGTAGTACCAAGGGTTCACTGAAAACTACCCCAGAATCTCGAGGTAAATCTCGGATCTCTATCACTGACAATGCTCAACGGAATGCCATGCAATAGAACGATCTCCCGCACATAAAATTTCGTCATCTTATCAAAGGTATAATCTCGGTTATATGGAAGAAAATGCGCTGACATAGATAATCGATCCACGAAAACCCAAATAGCATCACAATTCCTAGACGACATAGGCAAGTGGGTGACAAAATCCATCGTCACATGATCTCACTTCCACTCAGGAATCTCTAAGCTGTGAAGTAATCCTCCGGGTCGTCTGAACTATGTCTTGACGTGCTGACACACAAGGCATTGGGATACAAATTGATAGACACTGCGCTTCATCTCTTTCCACCAAAATCGAGTGCGAAGATCCTTATACATCTTCATGCTGCCTAGATGTACAGAAAATCTACTGCGGTGAGCTTGCGATAAGATCTCTTCCCTGAAAGCCGAATCATCGGGTACCACTACTCGACCAGAAAGACACAACAGACCATCTCCTTGCAGATGGAAACCAGAAGTAATACCATTCTCAGCCAAACAGGCTAACTTCTGAGTCCTTAGATCAGAATTCTGAGCTTTCCGGATTCGTCGATACAATGCTGGCTCTGCAAGCACAGAAGAAACACAAATTCCTTGCTTTTCTTTCTTGTGACGGATCGTGAGTCCCAAAGAACAACACTCTTCCACTACCCTTGAAACTGAACTGGAACCAAGGGAACTCACGTAGACCTTGCGACTAAGCGCATCATCAACAGGGTTTAAAGAACCTGGATGGTACTTGATCTCACAATTGTAGTCCTTCAACAGATCCATACAATGATGTTGCCGCATGTTAAACTCAGCCTGAGTGAACAGATACTTCAAATTCTTATGATCGGTAAAGATCTCGAATCTTTCTCTGTACAAATAGTGACGCCATATCTTCAGAGCAAAGACAATAGCTGTAACGCCCCAAATTAATCTTAATTGAGTTTATTTGAGATAATCAGAGATTACAGAGTTCAAGAGCCGACTTGATTTTGATCAGGGTCTATTTTGCAATTTTCGGATTTTTCAGGGACTAAAATGCAAATTTGAGATTTTATATATTATCTACAACTTTTTGAGCTTGACTTAGTCTTCACCCTCACCTTCCAAACGTGATTCTCCTTGGAATCTTGGGAAATGCCTCTTTCAAGCTTTCCAATCCCGATTTCGGCTTGATCCGTCTGTTAGAATTTTAATCCGAAGGTAGATTAGCGATCACGGTAGGGAGAGCTTCTTTCTATAGTATGTTTTTCTCCGATAAGTTTCACTTCTATTTTTGGATGTAGTTAGAATCGATTGAGTTTCGGTTATTTTGTTCTTGAACTAGTTCTTATCGTTTATTCTCAGTCGGTTTTGAAATAGAGCGTCGTTCGGAATTGTTAAGATTTTTGGAAGACTAATTCGAAAATGGGGATTTTGAGATGTGTTGGATTTGTTTTGTTGTAATTGTTTTAGCATTGAATTGAGTTGTCTGCAATGTTGTACTGCTGTCTGCGTTTCCGGTTTGTTCAGTTTATAAGCCGTTATGCCGCCGGTTTGAGTTTTGGGATTTTTGAACTGTTTGAATTGTAGAATTTTGGCATTGGGTTTGTTCGTCATTTTTTATCATCTTTTTCCTCCGTACAGATTCGTTTGAAGATTTTCGAGCCCAGAATTAGCAGAATTCGATCGTCGAAGAGTTGGACGAAGAGCGATAAAGAGTTTACCTTGAGCGATGTTGTTGTTTAGGTTGTATAGTTTTTTATATAAACTTTTATTGTTAGCTTATCCAGAGTTGGAGCTATTCGTATCGAAAGGTACAAGTAGTCATCATTTTAGCGGGATAGCACACTCGAGACAAATGGTTCTTGAGTTTCACTTAAATCACATACTTTCATCAATAATTGTTCAAGAATGTGGAACTTGTATTTTGTTGATTGAGCTTTTGTTATATGGCTTAATGCTTTATTTTTTTTTTATGCATTCATCTTGAGCCAAAACTTTGATTTCAGCGAGCAGAACGACCCTTTTTGTTTAGACTTTTTGGGGGCTATAATGCGAGTGGTCTGGGTGTAGAAGTTCACCTAGTATCAGAATACTCCTTATAGTCGCACCAAAGTCTAGGGGAGTGGGATATGTGGCACCACCTTGATTGGTAGAGTCGGTGAGTCGTTACGTGATCTCATCCTTGGGATCCAAAAACCATAGCAGAAATCCCTTGTTTATCAGAGTTGAAATCCATTTTTTAAAGACATACATTTCCGTCGTCTTAATTTGATTATGTTGTATTGAAAGCATATTGTTGATATATTACTTTTATTGTTTGTTATGTTGCTTTTACTGGAAATATTATTCTCATCGGAGTTATCCGGCTGTTGCATTGTTTTGTATGTGTACTTGGCGATAGGAGGGGCAGGATCAAGTCAGAGGCAGCATGCTAGGGATTGAGTTGATTAAAAGTAAGGACTCGGTGTTTTTAGAATTCAAATTGTAATTCGAACTTGTTTTGTATTCGGCTTGTAATCTAGAACCGATGCATGTTCTACTAGTTTGAATAATGTACAACTCTAGACCTACCTTGTACTCTTTATGCATGTTGTATTGAGTTTTTAGCATTTTGGAATGGAAGAATTGAATTGTGTTAGCATGGTTTTTGAATCTGTCATGCCCTTCTCTTTTTCTGGAGCAGCAGGGCACAGACCCCATGCCACGTCTGTGCAAGGGTCCGTGTCCCCTCGCAAGCTTTGGAGTATGTCTTTGTTTCGAGTGCACGGACCCCGTGCCACCTCCGGGCGAGGGTCCATGTGGTTGGACAGAAACTTAGGTTTTTAGTGCAATGTTTAAGCACAGACCCGGACACGGAGGTGGTGCGGGGTCCGTGTGTGCTTTAGTTATATGCATAGACCCGTGCACGGATGTGTGCATGGGGTCCGGGCATGTCTTATTAAAAAAAATTCTTTCTTCTATTACTTTTAAATCTTGGATCTTGTATTATTAATTAATTTTTAATCCGAGATTAATTGTTTAGAACCAAGGTCTCACATTAAGTGGTATCAGAACGATAAGTTTTTGGTTGAACTAGAAGTGAGCGAGGTAGATCGAGTTCGCGTGTATTCGGTCCTCACATGTGATTGAGTTATTTATTGATTATTTAATTCCATGCGAGCATGCTTTATTATTTGAGAATTAATTAAATTAGATGATTATGTGATTTAATTTATAAAGCATGGACTACTTGAGATATAATTGTTTTTGTTGTCGACTGGTATCCGAATTTCTGAGAGGTTGAAAGGGCACCGATTTGTAGCAATTGAGATATCTTGTGTCCTAACCTTTGATTATCTGATGAGTCCTCGTTGAGTTATTAATAGAAACCCACCGCCAGCTACTCCTCCAAATGAGCAATCTAGTACAGAAACTGATCAGATGGATGCCACAACGACGCCTATGGAAACCTTTCTGAAGAGGTTTCAGTCGTTTAATCCACCTTTATTGCAAGGTACAAAGAATCATGTTGACTGTGAGTGCTGGTTGAACGACATTGATCCGTTGTTTGATTCCCTTGATTTTTCAAATTACCGCCGAATCAGGTTAGTCATTCATCAGCTTCATGGTGTTGCTAAGAACTGGTGGATCACGAAGAAGAGAGCCATGTAGAATCGAGTTACGTTAATCACTTGGACTCTTTTCAAAACTAATTTTTATAAGCGGTTTTTCCCAATTTCGTACCGTAAGGATAAGGGAGCCGAATTTGCCACTCTGAGGCAAGAGAATTTGAATATCGAGGAGTATGTAGCAAAGTTTGATAGCTTATTGAGATTTGCGTCGCACATTGCCGACAATGAAGATGCAAAAGCCGATCAGTTCATCAATGTTTTGAACCCTGACTTCTTCACATTGGTAAACACTGCTAGGCCTGATAACTTTGCGGATTCCATGAATCACGCGAAGGGAGCTAAAGTAGGTTTGTGGAGACAAAAAGGAAATCAGATGGTACCTCAGCAGTAGAGACAATCTCAAAATCAGCCGTCTCAGTATTAGAATCAGCCATCGCAGTATCAGAACCAACCCCATTGGTATGAAGGAGGAAGCAGTGGGGGTAACAGAAAGGATCACTTCAGGGCCAAAGGGAAACAGTTCAAGAAGTCGGGGAATATTTCCAGCGGCTCCAAGAAATTCTGTTCTAGACAGAGTTCCAGATTTTCATCATCTTTTTGTAACAAATATGGGGGTAGACATGCCCAAGATCAGTGTATAGGAGTCTTCGGGAACTGCAATATTTGTCAGCATCCAGGACACTTTGTTAAGGTGTGTCCTCAGCGAGGTAAAGATCGAGCTCAGAGTGGGAGTTCTTCTAGTCCTGTAGCTCAGCCTGAGAAGCAGACTTCTGCGGTTCACTCCTTCCAACCTCAGCAACAGAACAGACAGAGAGGTAACCCAAATGCGAACCAGCCTCCGAGACAGCAGGCATGAGTCTTTGCCCTGACAGAGGATCAGGCACAGGTAGCACCTGACAATGTTATAGCAAGTAACTGTTCGATTTTTGGTTATTCTACTCATGTATTGATAGATACAGGTGCTTCTCATTCCTTTATCTCTGAAAAATTTGTGTTGAAGCATGCTTTTCCTACTGTGGTTTTGCCTACTGTAGTAGCTGTTACTTCACCTTTGGGTGGAGGAATTGTTTCTGTCAGATTAGTCAGGAATTGTGAACTTCAATTTGAGGAGAATTTGTTAGATTTCGACTGTATTGTACTTGGGCTGTCAGATTTTGACTTTATTGTTGGTATAGATGCTTTAACCAAGTACAGGGCAACCGTCGATTGTTTTCAGAAGGTTGTCAGATTCAGACCTGAAATGGCAGAAGAGTGGAAATTCTTCGGTAAGGGTTCTTGATCTACAATTCCTTTGATTTCTGTGTAATCGATGGTTCGTTTGCTACAGAGAGGTGTAGAGGGAGTTTTGGTTTATTCAGTTGACGTACTGAAATCTAGCCTTGAATTGGTTGATATACCAGTGGTTAGAGAATTTGCGAACGTCTTTCCAGATGAGATTCCTGGATTTCCACCTATTCAAGAGATTGAATTCAGCATTGATTTATTGTCAGGTACTCAACCTATTTCCAAAGCTCCTTATCATATGGCACCAATCGAATTGAGAGAATTGAAATAACAGCTTGAGGATTTGATTGCCAAGGGATGCATTCAACCTAGTGTGTCGCCTTGGGGTGCTCCTGTTCTGTTTGTTCGGAACAAGGATGGTTCTATGCGGCTCTGTATTGATTACCGTCAACTGAATCAAGCAACGATAAAGAACAAATATCCTTTACCCCGAATAGATGACCTTTTTTATCAACTACAGGGTTCTTCTGTCTATTCGAAGATTGATCCGAGGAAGATGTTCCTAAGACCGCATTCAGAACAAGGTAAGATCATTTAGAGTTTATAGTCATTCCGTTTGGTTTGACTAACGCTCCAGCGGTTTTTATTGGTTTGACGAACCGTATCTTTCAGCATTATTTGGATGAGTTTGTTATTATCTTCATCGATGATATTCTTATCTATTCGAAGAACCGTACTGACCATGCAGAGCATTTAAGGATCGTCTTGCAGATTTTGCGAGTTGAGAAGTTGTTTGCCAAGCTATCTAAGTGTGAATTCTGGTTGGACCGAGTTGTCTTCCTCGGTCACATTATTTCAGGAGATGGGAATTTTGTCGATCCCAGCAAGATCGAAGCGGTTATGAATTTGCCTAGACCGACATCAGTGCCTGAGATCCGAAGCTTTATGGGTTTAGTTAGTTATTATCGCCGATTCATCGAGGGATTCTCATCTATTGCCAAGCCGATTACTCAGCTGACTCTGAAGAATGCGCCTTTTACCAGGAATGCAGATTGTGAGGCTAGTTTCGTTGATCTGAAGAGGAGACTGATCAGTGCTCCGATCCTTTCTATTCCATCAGGTACTGGAGGTTTTAACGTTTATTGTGATGCTTCTAACCGAGGCTTGGGATGTGTTTTTATGCAGCATAAGCCTGTGATAGCGTATGCATCGAGGCAGCTGAAGCCGCACGAGACTCGTTATAGTTTTGGGGGCTGTCCGGAAATGTATAACTAAGGCAAGGTTAAAAGTGTAATTTTTTTATGGGCTTGGGTTTGGAACTTGTCTTAGATGTTGGGATTATGTTGGTTCAAGCGGGAATCAATTCGGTTATGTCTTGGTCAAGTTCTAGATTTTTGAAGGTAAAGGTGCAGAATTCTAGGCTTTTTAGCTTGCTGCCCGGAATAAAATTTTTAAAAAAATGATTGCTTAGGAATAAAACTCTAAGGATTATTTCCCTACTTAGTTTTAAGTGTCATGGAGTCGTGGTTTCAAGCAGAATCCTTTTTGAATAAGAATCGAGCAAGTTACAAATTTTACGGGCAAACCGCTCGAATTGTCTTAAGCGCTAAATTATGGTTTAGTTTTACATCCTCTGGTTTGTCTCCTAAATCACCATACCGGTCATCCATGTGTGAATCATTTGCATGATTATAGATCAAAATTATTTACATATGCATGTTAAGTCTCATATTCAAGAATGAAAGAAAAGTATTTTTACGAACAAAGTGAGATGATTGTGACTACAATTATCACGTGTTTGGACGAGTTAAGAGACGTCTTATCTTCTCTTACCAAAATATTCATGTGTTTGGATGAGTTAAGAGACGTCTTAGCTTCCCTTACCAAATTTATGGGTTTGGACGAGTTGAGAGGAATCTTGGCTTCCCTTACCACCCACAGGGCAAGACGATTTGGGAAATATCCTGACTTCCTTGCGGCATAGTGCACTGCAGCCATGATCATGATCGAAAACCAAAGAGTCACAATTCAAGGATCTAAGTTCAAATCATTTATATCCATGTTTCAGTAAAGTTTATTCAGTTACATTTCTCATTCTCGACTTAGCCATGCATATGTTTTATTCATATTCACTCCATTTATTTAGAAATCATTTATTTAAGATAAGGGCACAAAAGTATTTTATTACAAGTTATTTTAAAGCTTCATGTGCTTGTATTTATTTAGTACTCGTTATTTTTCCCATATTCTTGTTGGGCCCCTAGGCTCACTACATTTACTTGGTGCAGGCTAGATTATTTCATGAGATCGAGGGGCATGACTATCGAGCGGATTGCAATACGGGCACGACACTTCCCTCCGACCTATGCTAGTCTTCCGCATTAGTTGTTCAATATTTATTACTTTAATGTTTAATAGTTATTGATTGGACAGTGTAATCGTAAGGATTTATTTATGGTTTATGGGCTTGTAAATATTAAATTATTCAACCTTTGGTTGTTTGATTATAGAAATTCTTTCTCGGGTTTTCGTTCTTTTTCTCGGTCCAGTTTACTTAGTATTGTCGGTTGTTTTCTTTTCTTTTAAATTATTGTCTGTGACAGGTGGGTTGTTATATAAATAGATAGGTCCTGCCGAAAATTTTCTTAAATCCGCATTTTATTTAATTATTATTTAGTATAGTAGTTAGGGTCCTTTCAGATTTTGACTGTGAAATCAAGTATTACCCGGGAAAGTCGAATGCAGTTGCACATGCCTTGAGCCGAAAGCTTTGTTCTTTATCTCTTTCTACTATCGGTGATTCTAAGTTGATCGTGTTGGAAAACTGGCGTTCAGATCAATCACGATTGATACCCGGTGCAGCGGAAGTTTAAAATTTTTAGTATGGAACAATTCCATAGTGTGGGTATCAACCATACGATTAAATTATTTGTGTGTGTAAAATTAAATAACTATTATTAAATTTTACCTTCAATCTCGAAGCGAGATTATTGGACACCACACAGATTTCTCTGCGCTTCTTGTATCTCCCTGGAACTGATGAACAAGCTTTCCTTCAATCAGGTCCATGAATGGAGGTTTAATCCCTCTGATAGATTGCACTAGAAAATCTATCAGAAGTTTTCTGCGAAGAGAATAACGAATTTGATTCGCTAATCCTGTCTGCAATTCAAAATCACAGACCGGAAAATCTCTGACAGAGAGAGGGAGGGGCGGCCGAATTTCTAGAGAGAGCTAGGGTTTTTTTTTCGAAAACTGTCTCTCAAAATTATGACCAACTGTGTGTAATTTCTGTACTGCAATAACTTATTTATAATGCAGGCCACTAACACCTTAGGGCCCATTAGTCATAAGTTGAGGCCCGACAAGCAAAGCCCGCATGTTCAGAAATTAATATAAAATTCATCGTGACTCCGATTGATAAACCGATTTTACCAATGTGCACAGAAACCATTTCTGCACATTTTAAAGTCAAGATAAATTTTCCTGAATCCGAATTCAGTGGTTTCCAAAAATGTACATCCCTTTGTCATTTTAGGAAATCCTACTCCCTTACTCTTATTTAAGAAGTCCAACTTCTTTATTCATTAAATTTAACTCTTTAAATTTAACTATCTCAATGGGGATTAAAACTCCATTACACTGTGTGACCCTCAATGGTTCAGGGATACAGCTAGCCGTGGGCTCACAACTCCTTGTGACTCGGAACAACGATTTCCGACTTGCTCAACGAATCATGGTAAAGCGCCTAGCAACATCGCCCCATGATTCCCTAGGTATCACTGATAGTGCCTACAAGAACCAGTAGATTTTGGTTAGCGTACAGTACGGTCCCTTCATCCATATATCCCGATCGAATCAACAACCATTGGTATATCGAGAGTTGCTCAAGATTCGATAACTATGCAATACATCTTGAAGATCAAATTAGTGACATCTCATGTGCTACTAAGAAACCATTTCTTAAATCAAATCAAGTACTCTGGCCAGAGATTCGTCACACTAATATCTACTCAGATCGCATAGGATATCCACACTCGCAAGTATGTGGTGAATCCTTGACAACAATGCATCGACTCCTATATGTGTTGTAACTGTACCCAATCCCGACACCTGATGACCCCCATAGAGTCGGTAAACGAGTCAAAGCACAGTACTAGCATATAGAGTCTCCATGATGTTTCAAGTAGTAAGGACTAATGGTGTACAACCAAAACCGCGGACTTTATCTACTCGATAAGTGATAACCACTTGGAAAGTCCGGATAGGGTAGTTCGATTATTCATCCTATGAATATCCATTTGCATGCTTCGAACATCTCCATGTTCCCTACCAATGAAACGTGGTACTCCGCATCGCAAATGCTAGTCTCAAACTCGAGCGATCCTTATCCTTATTATCGGACGGCTCAATCGACTAGGAACAGTTTAGAATATACAGTGACTATAAGATGTATTTCATGATAGACATCCCCATGTTCTACCACAGCTTACATACACTATAGTATATTCAAGGTCTTTATCAAAACAACAATAGTATATCATAATATAACAATATGAAGAAAGATAAAGTCATTGCCATTAATAAAAGTGTAAATTACATTAAACAAAAGATCGTTTGTACAAAGAGTCATCAAAGCCCATAGCCACAAGTTGGCTCACTGAGCACCCACTCTTTCAATCTCCCACTTGCCCTATAGCCAACTAGTCATACTACGTAGACCCATTGCTTCGCGATGTTTGTCAAACAATGGTCCTGGCAAGGGCTTAGTAAGCGGATCAGCGATATTGTCTGCAGAGGCCACTCGTTCGACAGTGATGTCTACTCTTTCCACAATCTCCCGGATGATGTGGTATTTCCTCAGTACGTGTTTGGATCTTTGATGAGACCTTGGTTCCTTTGCTTGAGCTGTTGGAAAACTGGCGGTCAGATCAATCACGATTGATACCCGGTGCAGCGGAAGTTTAAAATTTTTATTATGGAACAATTCCATAGTGTGAGTATCAACCGTTTAACGATTAAATTATTGTGTGTGTAAAATTCAAATAACAATTAATTAAATTTTACCTTCAATCTCGAAGCGAGATTATTGGACACCACACAGATTTCTCTGCGCTTCTTGTATCTCCCAGGAACTGATGAACTCCTTCAATCAGGTCCACGAATGGGGTTTAAATCCCTCTGATAGATTGCACTAGAAAATCTATCAGAAGTTTTCTGCGAAGAGATTAAACGAATCTGATTCGTTATTCCTGACTGCAATTAAAAATCACAGACCGGAATTTCTCGGGCAGAGGGGGAGGGTTCGGCCGATTTCTTTTGAGAGGAGGCTAGGGTTTCGAAAATCCTGTCTCAAAAATTATGACCTGTTGTGTGTAATTTCTGTACTGCAATAACTTATTTATAATGCAGGCCACTAACACCTTAGGGCCCATTAGTCATAAGCTAGGGCCCGACAAGCAAAGCCCGCACGTTCAGAAATTAATATAAAATTCATCGTGACTCCGATTGATGAACCAATTTCACCAATGTGCACAGAAACCATTTCTGCACATTTTAAAGTCAAAATAAATTTTCCTGAATCCGAATTCAGTGGTTTCCAAAAATGTCCATCCCTATGTCATTTTAGGAAATCCTACTCCCTTACTCTTATTTAAGAAGTCCAACTCCTTAGTTCATTAAATTTAACTCTTTAAATTTAACTATCTTAACGGGGATTAAAACTCCATTACACTGTGTGACCCTCAATGGTTCAGGGATACAGCTAGCCGTGGGCTCACAACTCCTTGTGACTCGGAACAACACTTTCCGACTTGCCCAACGAATCATGGTAAAGCGCCTAGCAACATTGCCCCATGATTCCCTAGGTATCACTGATAGTGCCTACAAGAACCAGTAGATTTTGGTTAGCGTACAGTACGGTCCCTTCATCCAAATATCCCGATCGAATCAACAACCATTGGTATATCGAGAGTCGCTCAAGATTCGATAACTATGCAATACATCTTGAAGATCAAATTAGTGACATCGCATGTGCTACTAAGAAACCATTTCTTAAATCACATCAAGTACTCTGGCCAGAGATTTGTCACACTAATATCTCCTCAGATCGCATAGGATATCCACACTCGCAAGTATGTGGTGAATCCTTGACAACAATGCATTGACTCCTATATGTGTCGTAACTGTACCCAATCTCGACACCTGATGACCCCCATAGAGTCGGTAAACGAGTCAAAGCACAGCACTAGCATATAGAGTCTCCATGATGTTTCAAGTCGTAAGGACTAATGGTGTACAACCAAAACCGCGGACTTTATCCACTCGATAAGTGATAACCACTTGGAAAGTCCGGATAGGGTAGTTCGATTATTCATCCTATGAATATCCATTTGCATGCTTCGAACATCTCCATGTTCCCTACCAATGAAACGTGGTACTCCGCATCGCAAATGCTAGTCTCAAACTCGAGCGATCCTTATCCTTATTATCGGACGGCTCAATCGACTAGGAACGGTTTTAGAATATACAGTGACTATAAGATGTATTTCATGATAGACATCCCCATGTTCTACCACATCTTACATACACTATGGTATATTCAAGGTCTTTATCAAAACAACAATAGTATATCACAATATAACAATATGAAGTAATATAAAGTCATTGCCATTAATAAAAGTGTAAATAATATTAAACAAAAGATTGTTTATACAAAGAGTCATCAAAGCCCATAGCCACACGGTTGGCTCACTGGGCACCCACTCTTACAATCTCCCACTTGCCCTATAGCCAAACTAGTCATACTACGTAGACCCATTGCTTCGCGATGTTTGTCAAACAATGGTCCTGGCAAAGGCTTAGTAAGCGGATCAGCGATATTGTCTGCAGAGGCCACTCGTTCGACAATGATGTCTCCTCTTTCCACAATCTCCCGGATTATGTGGTATTTCCTCAGTACGTGTTTGGATCTTTGATGAGACCTTGGTTCCTTTGCTTGAGCAACGGCACCCGTGTTGTCACAGTACACCGGGACTGGACCAACAAATTCAGGAATAACGCCCAACTCTTGGACGAACTTCCTCATCCAAACGGCCTCTTTAGCAGCAGCTGATGCTGCAATGTATTCAGCCTCAGTGGTGGAATCCGCTGTGGTGTCCTGCTTGGAACTCTTCCAAGAGACAGCACCGCCATTGAGCATGAACACAAATCCAGAGGTTGACTTCGAGTCATCCACATCACTTTGGAAGCTAGAGTCGGTATAGCCTTCCAATTTGAGATCTCGTCCTCCATACACCATGAACATATTCTTAGTCCTTCGCAAGTACTTAAGAATGTCCTTCACGGCTTTCCAATGCATTTGACCAGGATTAGACTGATATCTGCTCGTGACACTCAGAGCAAATGCTACATCCGGTCTGGTAGATATCATCCCATACATGATACTACCTATAGCTGACGCATATGGTACATGTGTCATATTCTCTATCTCTGCATCAGTCTTGGGACACATAGACTTGGATAGAGAAACTCCATGACACATGGGTAGATGTCCTCTTTTGGACCCATCCATTGAAAACCGTTTCAATATGGTATCGATGTAGGTTGATTGAGTGAGTCCTATCATTCTCTTAGACCTATCTCTATAGATCTGTATCCCAAGAATGTAGGATGCCTCTCCCAAATCCTTCATCGAAAATCTACCTGATAACCATATCTTTGTTGACTGCAACATCCCTACATCATTCCCAATGAGTAGGATGTCATCAACATAAAGTACTAAGAATGTCACCGCATCCTTAACTACTTTCTTGTACACGCAAGGTTCCTCGGGTTCTTGATGAAACCAAAATCTTTTATTGTTTCATCAAATTTCTGGTTCCAACTTCTTGATGCTTGTTTTAGACCATAAATTGATCTCTGAAGCTTGCATACCTTATGCTCGCTTCCCATGGATGTGTACCCCTCAGGCTGCTTCATATAGATTTCTTCCTTAATGTCTCTATTAAGAAAAGCAGTCTTCACATCCATTTGCCATATCTCATAGTCATACCATGCAGCTATGGCAATCAGGATTCTTATGGACTTGAACATTGCAACTGGTGAAAAGGTTTCATCATAGTCAACTCCTTGCCTTTGAGTATAACCTTTCGCCACCAATCGCGCCTTGTAGGTCAATACCTTACCATCAGGCCCAAGCTTTCTTTTGTAGATCCATTTACACCCTATCGGAACAATTCCATCGGGAGGATCAACTAAAGACCAAACTTGGTTTGTATGCATCGAATCCAATTCTGACTGCATAGCTTCAAGCCATAAATTCGAATCCGCATCAGAAATTGCTTCCTTGAAGTTTCTTGGATCACATCCAATGTCGGGTTCATCTTGATCCCTTCAAGAAGAAGACCATATCGAACTGGAGGTCTAGAAGTCCTTTCGGATCTTCTAGGTGCAGGCGTGTCCAGCAATGGTTCCTGAGGTGTAGGATCGTTATTTTGTATTTCGGGTTCTTCTCGAACTTCTTCGAGTTCCATCATCTCGCCTTTCTTATCCAATAAGAACTCCTTCTCCAAGAAGGTGGAATTCCTAGAAACAAACACCTTTGTTTTAGCAGGATAATAGAAATAATATCCGATTGAATTCTTCGGATACCCTACAAAATAACATAAGCTGGATCGACTATCCAACTTATCTCCCACTGTCCGCTTCACGTAAGCAGAACATCCCCAAATCCTCAAGTACGAATACTTAGGAGCTTTGCCATTCCATAACTCGTATGGTGTTTTGTCCACTGCTTTAGTGTGGACGTTGTTCAACAACAATACCGCCGTTTCAAGCGCATAGCCCCAAAACGAAGGTGGAAGCTCAGTGAAGCTCATCATAGATCGAACCATGTCCAACAAAGTTCGATTACGACGCTCCCGATACACCATTAAGCTGTGGTGTCATAGGAGGAGTCCACTGAGAGAGAATCCCATTCTCTTTCAGATAGTCCAAAAACTCGGTACTCAAGTATTCTCCACCTCGATCCGATCGAAGTGCTTTAATACTTTTACCTAGCTTGTTTTCTACTTCAGCCCTGAATTATTTGAACTTTTCAAATGCTTCAGACTTATATTTCATTAAATATAAATACCCATACCTTGAATAATCATCAGTAAAGGTAATGAAGTAGGTGTGGCCATGTTGAGTCCCTACTCTAAATGGACCACAAACATCTGTATGGATCAAATCCAACAGATTCTGACTACGCTCAGGTTTCCCCTTAAAAAGAGATTTAGTCATTTTTCCTTTTAGGCAGGATTCACAAGTAGGTAGAGAATTAATATCAGACATATCAAACATGCCCTCTCCCACTAGCTTGTTCATCCTCCTTGAGGAAATATGACCTAGCCTAGCATGCCAAAGGTTTGCCGGGTTTTGACTATCGATTTTCCTTTTGTTTGTTGTCGCCGGTTTATCAACATAATTCACTGGAACGTCTTTTAGTTTTAAGTTGTATAGATCGTTTTCAAGTTGTCCATTTCCAATTAAACATTCATTCTTGTAAATATTGCAAATCCCATTCACAAAATTGCAAGAATAACCATCTCTATCAAGCATAGAAATAGAAATAATGTTTTTAATTAAATCTGGCACAAATAAAACATCTCTTAACAATAATTTAAAACCGTTCTGCAAAGTCAAAACAAACATCTCCAATGGCCGTTAGCTTCAACTCTGGAACCATTCCCGAGCCTCAGCTGGGTCTCACCCATTCTAAGCCTGCGACTTCTTGTCATCACCTGCAAATCATTGCAAATGTGAGATCCACATCCGGTATCCAATACCCAAGAAGTTGTATTAAGTGACATGTTTATTTCAATATAGAACATACCCTTTGCAGTTCCCAACTGCTCAAGATATTCCTTGCAGTTGCGCTTCCAATGACCCGGCTTCTTGCAGTAATGGCAAACATCCTTGGATTTTCCATTGTTTGAAGCCTTTGTCTTTTGCTTCTTCTCGGGCTCGACTTTCTTGGGTGGGGTAGAACGTTTCTTGCCCTTCATACTTGGCCCCTTCTTAGCAGAAGATGAGGAGCCCACCAAGAAAGCTGGCTTATCCTTCTTAAGTGTGGATTCATATGTAACGAGCATATTGACCATCTCTTCTAGGGTGGCCTCTATCTTGTTCATATTAAAATTTATCACAAATCCATCAAATGAAGAAGGAAGAGACAGAAGCAATAAATCCACATTGAGTTCATGCTCCAACACCAAATCTAGGGTCGCCAACTTCTGTATGAGCCAAATCACTCGTACCCCATGATCACGGACCGAAGTCCCTTCACGCATGCGGCACGTCATCAACTCCTTAACAGTAGTGAACCTTTCAGCCCTCGACTGAGCCCCAAAAAGTTCCTTGAGTTGCGCGTGAATGTCAGCAGCATTCACCGTGTCCTCAAATCGCCTCTGGAGTTCATCAGACATCGAGGCTTGCATATAGCATTTGGTCTTGATGTCATGGTCACACCATGCATCAAGTTTGGCCAATTCCTCCGGACTTATGTCAGCTGGTACTTCCTTCGGAGGTGCTTTCTCTAACACGTAGAGCATTTTCTCCGAAGTTAAGACAATCTTCAACTTTCGGAACCATTCCGTATAGTTGGCGCCAGTCAACTTGTTTTGTTCGAGGATCGAGAATAATGGATTTCGCGAATTCATTGTATGAAATACTGAAAAGAAAAACAGACATATATCAATGATTGTTTAACAATTTACTAAGACATAAAATAGGCGAATTTAATTTTATGAATCTCACTCCCACTATTTTAACGATTTCACCACCCTCTAGTGAAAACGGGAAACTTTTTCCTTAGTGAGAACATGGAGTCCAATTGACAAACTTATGGTCCCGAATAATATCAGCCAACCATAATTCTCAAAAGGTAGAGCCCAATTGCTTCCAAAGCAACCCCCATGTGTTTACCTCATGTCCAATAAGGGCCCAATAATATGACGCCGTTTAAAGTGACATGTCAAGATGACCCATCAATATTAAGTTGTGATGGACGGTCGCCATGTGGATCCCCCAATAATATGAGCCGATCCCATGGGAGTTCCACCCAACTTACAACATTTGTCGATCCAATGTACAGCTTTCCGACGGACGGGCCCCCCCAATAATATGAGCCGGACCGTATCCGCGGGTAGCATCACATACATTGACCGTTGATGGAAGGTGGGAACATTTAAACAAATTTAAATTTCCTTTATTTATCTTGATATAAATTTTAAATCATATTTAAAATGAGGGATTTTTAATTATAAAAATATTTGTCTCATCATATTCATTTTATTGCATGCTTGCCGGATTCACGCAATTTATGTCTAAACATGCATACAATCATAATATCAAATATTATATAGGATGATCGATTCCATTTCTAATTGACCCGTGGTTGCCAATCACGGGTCTTAGTCCAATCCTAGGTAATATGCAGTATGAAATGCAATCCTATTACATGTGCTTCCAATTTACATTTCTTCAGTCTTTATTGTCTGCTGGGCCCACCATCTTCAAATCTTGATCTCCCACTAAATCTAATGCATTTACAATAAATAACAATGACAAGTAGGGGATACATTTTTAGGGGTGGGAACGGGCTATAAACCAAGCCCACTTTTATTACATATGACATTCATATCGGGCCATAAACCAGGCCCATTAATAAAACCAACAACAATAAAAACAAAAATGTAAATTCCTAACATACACCTACAAAATTGGTCATGGCAATCGATCATCCTTATCCAATAACATTTAATTCAAATATTAATTTATTGGATAACATGCAGTGGCAATTCAAATTTAAATAAGATAAAATCATATTTTATATATAAAATCTCATTTCACATATAAAATCATATTTTATCTCTATATCAAATAAAATCATATTTTATCTATAAAATCCAATTTTACAAATAAAATCATATTTTACTCAATATATCATAAGATCATATCTTATCATCAATTGTACCAAAATAATTGATTTCAAAATTCAATTTACGGATAAAACATTAAAATTTTCCAAAAATTCAAATTTATCCAAAATCAATTTTAAAATTTACGGACTCGAACAATTCGATCCGAAATCTCGTGAACCAATCAAAAACAATTTTTGACCGGACCAAAAATAAAATTTTATCACATTAAAATTAATTTTAAATAAAAATTTAATTTTTCCCGCGGGCCGCCCGGGACACTCCCGGGCCGGCCCGCACCCGGGGCGCGGGCCGGGGGCAGCCCGGCTGCCCCCTTAGGGCAGCAACAATTGCTGCCCTGGCGGCGCCCGGCGCCGCCCTGGGCGGCGCTGTGCGCCCCCTTTGGGCGGCGACGGTCGCCGCCCTGGGCGGCGCCGTGCGCCCCCTTTGGGCGGCGCCGTGCGCCTCCCCCGGGGGCAGCGACCATCGCCGCCCCCTCCGGGCAGCGATCCAATCGCTGCCCGGGTTTTGCCCCGAAAAAAAAATTTTATTTAAAAATATTTATTTTGTTTCAAAAACCGAGACGCAAAAATTTTGTACAATTGATTAATTCAATCGTTTGATCTGAGCAACCTGGCTCTGATACCACTGTTGGAAAACTGGCGGTCAGATCAATCACGATTGATACCCGGTGCAGCGGAAGTTTAAAATTTTTATTATGGAACAATTCCATAGTGTGAGTATCAACCGTTTAACGATTAAATTATTGTGTGTGTAAAATTCAAATAACAATTAATTAAATTTTACCTTCAATCTCGAAGCGAGATTATTGGACACCACACAGATTTCTCTGCGCTTCTTGTATCTCCCAGGAACTGATGAACTCCTTCAATCAGGTCCACGAATGGGGTTTAAATCCCTCTGATAAATTGCACTAGAAAATCTATCAGAAGTTTTCTGCGAAGAGATTAAACGAATCTGATTCGTTATTCCTGACTGCAATTAAAAATCACAGACCGGAATTTCTCGGGCAGAGGGGGAGGGTTCGGCCGATGTCTTTTGAGAGGAGGCTAGGGTTTCGAAAATCCTGTCTCAAAAATTATGACCTGTTGTGTGTAATTTCTGTACTGCAATAACTTATTTATAATGCAGGCCACTAACACCTTAGGGCCCATTAGTCATAAGCTAGGGCCCGACAAGCAAAGCCCGCACGTTCAGAAATTAATATAAAATTCATCGTGACTCCGATTGATGAACCAATTTCACCAATGTGCACAGAAACCATTTCTGCACATTTTAAAGTCAAAATAAATTTTCCTGAATCCGAATTCAGTGGTTTCCAAAAATGTCCATCCCTATGTCATTTTAGGAAATCCTACTCCCTTACTCTTATTTAAGAAGTCCAACTCCTTAGTTCATTAAATTTAACTCTTTAAATTTAACTATCTCAACGGGGATTAAAACTCCATTACACTGTGTGACCCTCAATGGTTCAGGGAATACAGCTAGCCGTGGGCTCACAACTCCTTGTGACTCGGAACAACACTTTCCGACTTGCCCAACGAATCATGGTAAAGCGCCTAGCAAACATCGCCCCATGATTCCCTAGGTATCACTGATAGTGCCTACAAGAAACCAGTAGATTTTGGTTAGCGTACAGTACGGTCCCTTCATCCAAATATCCCGATCGAATCAACAACCATTGGTATATCGAGAGTCGCTCAAGATTCGATAACTATGCAATACATCTTGAAGATCAAATTAGTGACATCGCATGTGCTACTAAGAAACCATTTCTTAAAACACATCAAGTACTCTGGCCAGAGATTTGTCACACTAATATCTCCTCAGATCGCATAGGATATCCACACTCGCAAGTATGTGGTGAATCCTTGACAACAATGCATTGACTCCTATATGTGTCGTAACTGTACCCAATCTCGACACCTGATGACCCCCATAGAGTCGGTAAACGAGTCAAAGCACAGCACTAGCATATAGAGTCTCCATGATGTTTCAAGTCGTAAGGACTAATGGTGTACAACCAAAACCGCGGACTTTATCCACTCGATAAGTGATAACCACTTGGAAAGTCCGGATAGGGTAGTTCGATTATTCATCCTATGAATATCCATTTGCATGCTTCGAACATCTCCATGTTCCCTACCAATGAAACGTGGTACTCCGCATCGCAAATGCTAGTCTCAAACTCGAGCGATCCTTATCCTTATTATCGGACGGCTCAATCGACTAGGAACGGTTTTAGAATATACAGTGACTATAAGATGTATTTTCATGATAGACATCCCCATGTTCTACCACATCTTACATACACTATGGTAATATTCAAGGTCTTTATCAAAACAATAATAGTATATCACAATATAACAATATGAAGTAATATAAAGTCATTGCCATTAATAAAAGTGTAAATAATATTAAACAAAAGATTGTTTATACAAAGAGTCATCAAAGCCCATAGCCACACGGTTGGCTCACTGGGCACCCACTCTTACATGAGCAACGGCACCCGTGTTGTCACAGTACACCGGGACTGGACCAACAAATTCAGGAATGACGCCCAACTCTTGGACGAACTTCCTCATCCAAACGGCCTCTTTAGCAGCAGCTGATGCTGCAATGTATTCAGCCTCAGTGGTGGAATCCGCTGTGGTGTCCTGCTTGGAACTCTTCCAAGAGACAGCACCGCCATTGAGCATGAACACAAATCCAGAGGTTGACTTCGAGTCATCCATGTCACTTTGGAAGCTAGAGTCGGTATAGCCTTCCAATTTCAGATCTCGTCCTCCATATACCATGAACATATTCTTAGTCCTTCGTAAGTACTTAAGAATGTCCTTCACGGCTTTCCAATGCATTTGACCAGGATTAGCCTGATATCTACTCGTGACACTCAGAGCAAATGCTACATCCGGTCTGGTAGATATCATCCCATACATGATACTACCTATAGCTGACGCATATGGTACATGTGTCATATTCTCTATCTCTGCATCAGTCTTGGGACACATAGACTTGGATAAAGAAACTCCATGACACATGGGTAGATGTCCTCTCTTGGACCCATCCATTGAAAACCGTTTCAATATGGTGTCGATGTAGGTTGATTGAGTGAGTCCTATCATTCTCTTAGATCTATCTCTATAGATCTGTATCCCAAGAATATAGGATGCCTCACCCAAATCCTTCATCGAAAATCTACCTGATAACCATATCTTTGTTGACTGCAACATCCCTACATCATTCCCAATGAGTAGGATGTCATCAACATAAAGTACTAAGAATGTCATAGCATCCTTAACTACTTTCTTGTACACGCATGGTTCCTCCGGATTCTTGATGAAACCAAAATCTTTTATTGTTTCATCAAATTTTTGGTTCCAACTTCTTGATGCTTGTTTTAGACCATAAATTGATCTCTGAAGCTTGCATACCTTATGCTCGCTTCCCATGGATGTGAACCCCTCAGGCTGCTTCATATAGATTTCTTCCTTAATGTCTCCATTAAGAAAAGCAGTCTTCACATCATTTGCCATATCTCATAGTCATACCATGCAGCTATGGCAATAAGGATTCTTATGGACTTGAACATTGCAACTGGTGAAAAGGTTTCATCATAGTCAACTCCTTGTCTTTGAGTATAACCTTTCGCCACCAATCGCGCCTTGTAGGTCAATACCTTACCATCAGGCCCAAGCTTTCTCTTGTAGATCCATTTACACCTATTGGAAAATTCCATCGGGAGGATCTACTAAAGACCAAACTTGGTTTGTATGCATCGAATCTATTTCCGACTGCATAGCTTCAAACCATAAATTTGAATCCGCATCAGAAATTTCTTCCTTGAAGTTTCTTGGATCACATCCAACATCGGGTTCACCTTGATCCCCTTCAAGAAGAAGACCATATCGAACAGGAGGTCTAGAAGTCCTCTCGGATCTTCTAGGTTCAGGCGTGTCCAGTAATGGTTCCTGAGGCGTAGGATCGTTATTTTGTATTTCGGGTTCTTCTCGAACTTCTTCGAGTTCCATCATCTCGCCTTTCTTATCCAATAAGAACTCCTTCTCCAAGAAGGTGGCATTCCTAGAAACAAACACCTTTGTTTCAGCAGGATAATAGAAATAATATCCGATTGAATTCTTCGGATACCCTACAAAATAACATAAGCTGGATCGACTATCCAACTTATCTCCCACTGTCTGCTTCACGTAAGCAGGACATCCCCAAATCCTTAAGTACGAATACTTAGGAGCTTTGCCATTCCATAACTCGTATGGTGTTTTGTCCACTGCTTTAGTGTGGACGTTGTTCAACAACAATACCGCCGTTTCAAGCGCATAGCCCCAAAACGAAGGTGGAAGCTCAGTGAAGCTCATCATGGATCGAACCATGTCCAACAAAGTTCGATTACGACGCTCCGATACACCATTAAGCTGTGGTGTCATAGGAGGAGTCCACTGAGAGAGAATCCCATTCTCTTTCAGATAGTCCAAAAAACTCGGTGCTCAAGTATTCTCCACCTCGATCCGATCGAAGTGCTTTAATACTTTTACCTAGCTTGTTTTCTACTTCAGCCTTGAATTCTTTGAACTTTTCAAATGCTTCAGACTTATATTTCATTAAATATAAATACCCATACCTTGAATAATCATCAGTAAAGGTAATGAATGTAGGTGTGGCCATATTGAGTCCCAACTCTAAATGGACCACAAACATCTGTATGGATCAAATCCAACAGATTTTGACTACGCTCAGGTTTCCCCTTAAAAGGAGATTTAGTCATTTTTCCTTTTAGGCAGGATTCACAAGTAGGTAGAGAGTTAATATCAGACATATCAAACATGCCCTCTCCCACTAGCTTGTTCATCCTCCTTGAGGAAATATGACCTAGCCTAGCGTGCCAAAGGTTTGCCGGGTTTTGACTATCGATTTTCCTTTTGTTTGTTGTCGCCGGTTTATCAACATAATTTATTGGAACGTCTTTTAGTTTTAAGTTGTATAGATCGTTTTGAAGTTGTCCATTTCCAATCAAACATTCATTCTTGTAAATATTGCAAATCCCATTCACAAAATTGCAAGAATAACCATCTCTATCTAGCATAGAAACAGAAATAATGTTTTTAATTAAATCCGGAACAAATAAAACATCTCTTAAAATTAACTTAAAACCGTTCTGCAAAAATTAAACAAACATCTCCAATGGCTGTAGCTTCAACTCTGGAACCATTCCCGAGCCTCAGCTGGGTCTCACCCATTCTAAGCCTGCGACTTCTTGTCATCACCTGCAAATCATTGCAAAATGTGAGATCCACATCCGGTATCCAATACCCAAGAAGTAGTATTAAGTGAAATGTTTATTTCAATATAGAACATACCCTTTGCAGTTCCCAACTGCTCTAGATATTCCTTGCAGTTGCGCTTCCAATGATCGGGCTTCTTGCAGTAATGGCAAACATCCTTGGATTTTCCATTGTTTGAAGCCTTTGTCTTGTGCTTCTTCTCGGGTTCGACTTTCTTGGGTGGGGCAGAACGTTTCTTACCCTTCGTACTTGGCCCCTTCTTAGCAGAAGATGAGGAGCCACCAAGAAAGCTGGTTTATCCTTCTTTAGTGTGGATTCATATGTCACAAGCATATTGACCATCTCTTCAAGGGTGGCCTCTATCTTGTTCATATTAAAATTTACCACAAATCCGTCAAACGAAGAAGGAAGAGACAGAAGCAGTAAATCCACGTTGAGTTCATGCTCCAACACCAAATCAAGAGTTGCTAACTTCTGTATGAGCCAAATCACTCGTACCCCATGATCACGGACCGAAGTCCCTTCACGCATGCGACACGTCATTAGCTCCTTAACAGTAGCGAACCTTTCAGCCCTCGATTGAGCCCCAAAAAGTTCCTTGAGTTGAGCGTGAATGTCAGCAGCATTCACGGTGTCCTCAAATCGCCTCTGGAGTTCATCAAGACATCGAGGCTTGCATATAGCATTTGGTCTTGATGTCATGGTCCCACCATGCATCAAGTTTGGCCAATTCCTCCGGACTTACGTCAGCTGGTGCTTCCTTCGGAGGTGATTTCTCTAACACGTAGAGCATCTTCTCCGAAGTCAAGACAATCTTCAACTTCCGGAACCATTCCGTATAGTTTGCGCCAGTCAACTTGTTTTGTTCGAGGATCGAGAATAATGGATTACGCGAATTCATTGTATGAAATACTGAAAAGAAAAACAGACAAATATCAATGATTGTTTAAGCAATTTACTAAGACATAAATTAGGCGAATTTAATTTTATGAATCTCACTCCCACTATTTTAACGATTTCACTACCCTCTAGTGAAAACGGGAGAAACTTTTTCCTTAGTGAGAACATGGAGTCCAATTGACAAACTTATGGTCCCGAATAATATCAGCCAACCATAATTCTCAAAAGGTAGAGCCCAATTGCTTCCAAAGCAACCCCCATGTATTTACCTCATGTCCAATAAGGGCCCAAAAATATGACGCCGTTTATAGTGACATGTCAAGATGACCCATCAATATTAAGTTGTGATGGACGGTCGCCATGTGGATCCCCCAATAATATGAGCCGATCCCATGGGAGTTCCACCCAACTTACAACATGTGTCGATCCAAATGTACAGCTTTCCGACGGACGGGCCCCCCCAATAATATGAGCCGGACCGTATCCGCGGGTAGCATCACATACATTGAACGTTGATGGAAGGTAGGAACATTTAAACAAATTTAAATTTCCTTTATTTATCTTGATATCAATTTTAAATCATATTTAAAATGAGGGATTTTTAATTATGAAATTTGTCTCATCATTTTTCAATTTATTGTATGCTTGCCGGATTCAATTATGTCTAAAACATGCATACAATCATAATATCATATTATATAGGATGATCGATTCCATTTCTAATTGACTCGTGGTTGCCAATCACGAGTCTTAGTCCAATCCTAGGTAATATGCAGTATGCAATGCAATCCTATTAAATTAGCTTCCAATTTACATTTCTTCGTCTTTATTGTCTCCTGGGCCCACCATCTTCAAATCTTGATCTCCCACTAAATCTAATGTATTTACAATAAATAGCAATGACAAGTAGGGGATACATTTTAGGGGTGGGAACGGGCATAAACCAAGCCCACTTTTATTACATATGACATTCATATTGGGCCACAAACCAGGCCCATTAATAAACCAACAACAATAAAAACAAATGTAAAATTCCTAACATACACCTACAAAATTGGTCATGGGCAATCGATCATCCTTATCCAATAACATTTAATTCAAAATTAATTTATTGGATATCATGCATATGGCAATTTAAATTTAAACAGGATAAAATCATATTTTATATATAAAATCATATTTTACATATAAAATCATATTTTACCTTTTATTAAATAAAATCATATTTTATCTACAGAATCTAATTTTATAGATAAAATCATATTTTACTTAATATATACATAAGATCAAATCTTATCATCAATTGTACAAAAAATAATTGATTTCAAAATTCAATTTAAGGATAAAATATTAAAATTTTCCAAAAATTCAAATTTATCCAAAAAATCAATTTTAAAATTTTTCGAACTCGAACAATTCGATCCTATGCCTCGTGAACCAATCAAAAACAATTTTTGACCGGACCAAAATAAAATTTTAACACATTAAAATTAATTTTAAATAAAAAATAATTTTTCCCGCGGGCCGCCCGGGACACTCCGGGCCGGCCCGCACCCGTGGGCGCGGGCCGGGGCAGCGACAATCGCTGCCTTTGGCGGCGGCCGTGCGCTGCCCTGGGCGGCGCCGTGCGCCGCCCAGGGCAGCGCCGTTGCTCCTGGCGGCGCTGAAGCGACGCCCTGGGCGGCGACGTGCGCCGCCCGGGGCAGCGACCGTCGCTGCCCCACCAGGCAGCGATCCAATCGCTGCCCGGGTTTTGCCCGAAAAAAAAAATTTTTTTTTTTTATTTAAAATATTTATTTTTTTAAAAAAAACCAAGACTCAAAATTTTTGTACAATCGATTAATTTAATCGTTTGATCTGAGCAACCTGGCTCTGATACCACTGTTGGAAAACTGGCGTATCAGATCAATCACGATTGATACCCGGTGCAGCGGAAGTTTAAAATTTTTAGTATGGAACAATTCCATAGTGTGGGTATCAACCATATGATTAAATTATATTGTGTGTGTAAAAATTAAATAACTATTATTAAATTTTACCTTCAAGTCTCGAAGCGAGATTATTGGACCCACACAGATTTCTCTGCGCTTCTTGTATCCCTGGAACTGATGAACACAGCTTTCTTCAATCAGGTCCACGAATGGAGGTTTAATCCCTCTGATAGATATGCACTAGAAAATCTATCAGAAGTTTTCCTGCGAAGAGAATAACGAATTTGATTCGCTAATCCTGTCTGCAATTCAAAATCACAGACCGGAAAATCTCTGACAGAGAGAGGGAGGGGCGGCCGAATTTCTAGAGAGAGCTAGGGTTTTTTTTTTTCGAAAACTGTCTCTCAAAATTATGACCAACTGTGTGTAATTTCTGTACTGCAATAACTTATTTATAATGCAGGCCACTAACACCTTAGGGCCCATTAGTCATAAGTTGAGGCCCGACAAGCAAAGCCCGCATGTTCAGAAATTAATATAAAAATCATCGTGATCCGATTGATAAACCGATTTTACCAATGTGCACAGAAAACCATTTCTTGCACATTTTAAAGTCAAGATAAATTTTTCCTGAATCCGAATTCAGTGGTTTCCAAAAATGTACATCCCTATGTCATTTTAGGAAAATCCTACTCCTTACTCTTATTTAAGAAGTCCAACTTCTTTATTCATTAAATTTAACTCTTTAAATTTAACTATCTCAACGGGGATTAAAACTCCATTACACTGTGTGACCCTCAATGGTTCAGGGATACAGCTAGCCGTGGGCTCACAACTCTTGTGACTCGGAACAACGATTTCCGACTTGCTCAACGAATCATGGTAAAGCGCTAGCAACATCGCCCCATGATTCCCTAGGTATCACTGATAGTGCCTACAAGAACCAGTAGATTTTGGTTAGCGTACAGTACGGTCCCTTCATCCATATATCCCGATCGAATCAACAACCATTGGTATATCGAGAGTCGCTCAAGATTCGATAACTATGCAATACATCTTGAAGATCAAATTAAGTGACATCGCATGTGCTACTAAGAAACCATTTCTTAAATCACATCAAGTACTCTGGCCAGAGATTCGTCACACTAATATCTCCTTCAGATCGCATAGGATATCCACACTCGCAAGTATGTGGTGAATCCTTGACAACATTGCATCGACTCCTATATGTGTTGTAACTGTACCCAATCCCGACACCTGATGACCCCCATAGAGTCGGTAAACGAGTCAAAGCACAGTACTAGCATATAGAGTCTCCATGATGTTTCAAGTAGTAAGGACTAATGGTGTACAAACCAAAACCGCGGACTTTATCCACTCGATAAGTGATAACCACTTGGAAAGT